>NC_080378.1:72371603-72659198 GCF_014773155.1 Arachis stenosperma
TCCTAAATCATAAATTAACTTAAACAAAAAAAAGAGTAACCATGGAACTTGAGGAGCTAACAGAGGAAAAAAACTTAGGGGAGGGAGATGTAGTGGCGGTGTAAGATCCGCAATTAATCGAACCGGTTAATTAAGTGGTTATATTGCCCAAATTTGATTCCAAAAAGTTAGAGTGAGAATTTGAGGTTTTAAACATCATTTTTGGATTCAGTGGGTCTTTTCGAGTCAGAAAACTGCAAACCGGCAGTTGAACCGGTTGAACCGGTTCAAGTTTGCCCGGTGCTACGCGAGAAAAAGTGGAAACAGTAAAAAATCTTAGAAAAATAGTAGAAATGAAAAACCGGACGTTAATTTTAAAGGTTTGGCTCGAAGTTGGGCCAAACGGGCTAAAAACGCTAACAGGTTGAACCGGGCCCAAGTTGGGCCCAAACCCAACATATATAAAGGTTCATTTAATGAACCCTAGCCTTATAAACACACATACACTTCAGAAATTGAGGAAGGGGAGAGAAGAAGAAGGAAACCCTCATCACTTCAATCTTCCCAAGCTCATATCTTGAGCTATAGAGCTCCGATTTGCGTGCCATCAGCGGCTACGCATTCCTTGTGAAGAGCTCTACAAAACCTATCCAAGAAACTCTAGAGGTAAGCTCGAAATTCTTCCAATTCTTCTTTTCAAAATTTCAGGTATCTAGGGCTTGGGGCTAAGTGAATTTTTGTGATTCTTGGTGTTTAGGTTCACTTTAATCCTTGCTTAGCTTTGGGTTTTAATATCCAAATCTATGGAAAAGGTAAGATGTCTTGAATTCTTGTGAACTTTTGATTTATGATGAGCCCTAGGTTGATTTTGTGGAGATTCATATGTATATAGCTTGATTATTGTGAGTTTGGAGCTTATTGGTGCTTGTTGGAGCTATATTGGTGGTTGAATTTTGGTTGAAAGCTCAATTGGTTCATATTGGGAATCGACCAAGGTATGGTTTTGGTTTCCTCTATGTAGTATATAATATTCATGGACACTTAGGCTAGTGACCCATAGGATGGGATTGGATTTGAATGGTTGTTGAATTGTTGGATGTGATTTTATGATGATGTTTGATGAAATGATGATTAATAGTGATACGATGAGAATAAATGAATTGTGAAGTTGAGGAGTGAATTATGCTGATAAATGAGAAATTGGTGTTGATTGATTGGTAATGTAGTTGGAAATTGTTGACAAAGTTTGATATATGAGATATATTGATATGGATGTTGTGGATGAGAAAAAGAGAGGAAAAATGTGGTAATTTTGGTGTGGTATGACATAGAGGGTTGATTTTGATGAAATGTGGAGTTTAGAAATGGTTTGGTTTGGTTTTGGTTGTGTTTTGCAAAGCAATTGTGAAAGTTGTGATTTTGGGTAAAAGTGAAATTTTGGTGAACTTTGTTTGATCATAACTTTTGCCTCGATTTTCAAAATTCGTTGAAATTTGTTTAGGATTAAAGATCTTTAAAAACCCTTTAAATTGGTATAAAGATTGTGAAATTTAGAATTTTGTAGAGGAAGTTATGATCATTCAAAAATTGGTGTTGAAAATTGGAAATTTTGCAAAGTTACAGAATTCTGAGTTTTCTGGTATGTGTGCACGCACACTCTGCGTAAATGATGACCTGTGCGCACGCACAGACCTATGCGTCTGCACACGCAGAGGCAGGCAGTTTGCTTGCAGCACTGGCACAGTCTGTGCGCACGAACACCGAAGGAAAAATTGCAACCTGTGCGCACGTACACGTTGGGGAGGCCAGTCTATTGGGGGCGCTCGCACAGGTTGTGCGAGTGGACAGACCCTTTTATGTTTTGACACTTGTGCGTACAGTCACTGGTGCACAAAATTATGATCTCAATGGCGCCAACAACTTGGTACGCACAATTGTAATCTCAACTCTTTTTCACAACTTCGCACAACTAACCAGCAAGTGCACTGGGTCGTCCAAGTAATAAACCTTATGCGAGTAAGGGTCGATCCCACGAAGATTGTCGGCTTGAAGCAAGCTATGGTCATCTTATAAATCTCAGTCAGGCGGATTCAAATGGATATGGAGTTTTGATAATTAAAAGATAAATAAACATAAAATAAAGATAGAGATACCTATGTAATTCATTGGTGGAAATTTCAGATAAGCGTATAGAGATGCGTTGGTCCTTCTGAATTTTTGCTTTCCTACTGCCTTCATCCAATCCTTCATACTCCTTTCTATGGCAAGCTGTATGTTGGGTGTCACCATTGTCAATGGCTACTTCCCATTCTCTCAGTGAAAATGGTCCTCTATGGTTTCTGTACGGCTAATCAATTGTCGAATTTTTCGTCTCGGATGAAAAATACCATGCACAGATATCGTATGGCTAATTAGCTATTGGTTCTTGATGAGCGGATAATTTATACGCTTTTTGGCATTGTTTTTAGTATGCTTTTAGTATGTTTTAGTTAGTTTTTATTATATTTTTATTAGTTTTTATTTAAAATTCACTTTTCTGGACTCTACTATGAGTTTGTGTGTTTTTCTGTGATTTTAGGTATTTTTTGGCTGAAATTGAGGGACCTGAGCAAAAATCTGATTCAGAGGCTGAAAAGGGCTGCAGATGCTGTTGGATTCTGACCTCCCTGCATTTGAAGTGGATTTTCTGGAGCTACAAAAGCCCAATTGGTGCTCTCTCAATTGCGTTGAAAAGTAGACATCCAGAGCTTTCCAGAAATATATAATAATCCATACTTTGCCCGAGATTTATTGGTCCAAATAGGAGTTCCAAGTCAGCTTCAGAATTCCCGGTGTTAAACGCCGGAACTGGCACAAAAGTGGGAGTTAAACGCCCAAATTGGCACAAAAGCTGGCGTTTAACTCCAAGAAAAGTCTCTATACATGGAAGCTTCAATGCTCAGCCCAAGCACACACCATGTGGGCCCGGAAGTGAATTTTTACGTCATTTACTCATTTCTGTAAACCCTAGGCTACTAGTTCTCTATAAATAGGACCTTTTGCTATTGTATTTGGGGGATCTTTCAATCTTGGGATCATCTTTTAATCATGTTTTTATGATTGAACCCTCTTTGGGAGATTGTCCATTCGGCCATGCCTAGACCATGTTCTTATGTATTTTCAACGGTGGAGTTTCTACACACCATAGATTAAGGTGTGGAGCTCTGCTATAACTCGAGTATCAATGCAATTACTACTATTCTCCATTCAATTCATCTTATTCTTGTTCTAAGATATTCATTTGCACCCAAGAACATGATGAATGTGATGATTATGTGACGCTCATCATCATTCTCACTTATGAACGTGTGCCTGACAACCACTTCCGTTCTACATGCAAACAAGGCTTGAGTGTGTATCTCTTGAATTCCTTAATCAGAATCTTCGTGGTATAAGCTAGAATCCATTGGCGGCCATTCTTGAGAATCCGGAAGGTCTAAACCTTGTCTGTGGTATTCTGAGTAGAATTTAGGGATTGAATGACTGTGACGAGCTTCAAACTCGTGATTTGGGGCGTTAGTGACAGACGCAAAAGAATCACTGGATTCTATTCCGACATGATCGAGAACCGACAGATGAATAGCCGTGCTATGACAGAGCGCGTTGAACATTTTCACTGAGAGGACGGGACTGTAGCCATTGACAACGGTGATGCCCAACATACAGCTTGCCATGGAAAGGAGTAAGAAGGATTGGATGAAGACAGTAGGAAAGCAGAGAGACGGAAGGGACAAAGCATCTCCATACGCTTATCTGAAATTCTCACCAATGAATTACATAAGTATCTCTATCTTTATTTTATGTTTTATTTATCTTTTAATCATTAATCCTCCATAACCATTTGAATCCGCCTGACTGAGATTTACAAGATGACCATAGCTTGCTTCATACCAACAATCTCCGTGGGATCGACCCTTACTCGCGTAAGGTTTATTACTTGGATGACCCAGTGCACTTGCTGGTTAGTTGTGCGAAGTTGTGATAAAGAGTTGAGATTGCAATAACATAGTAAAGTCCAGAATCCAACAGCATCAGAATCCAACAGCATCAGCAGTTCTTTTTCAGCTTCTGAATCAGATTTTTGCTCAGGTCCCTCAATTTTAGCAAGAAAATACCTGAAATCACAGAAAAATACACAAACTCATAGTAAAGTCCAGAAATGTGAATTTTTCTTAAAAAATAATAAAAATATACTAAAAGTAGCTAGATCCTACTAAAAACTATCTAAAAACAATGCCAAAAAGCGTATAAATTATCCACCCATCACAACACCAAACTTAAATTGTTGCTTGTCCCCAAGCAACTGAAAATAAAAAAGGATAAAAAGAAGAGAATATACAATGAATCTCACAATATCAATGAAAATTAGTCCCAATTAGATGAGCGGTGCTAGTAGCTTTTTGCTTCTGAACAGTTTTGGCATCTCACTTTATCCTTTGAAAATCAGAATGATTGGCATCTATAGGAACTCAGAGTTTCAGATAGTGTTATTGATTTTACTTGTTTAGTATGTTAATTCTTGAACACAGCTACTTTATGAGTCTTGGCCGTGGCCCTAAGCACTTTGTTTTCCAGTATTACCATCGGATACATAAATGCCACAGACACATAACTGGGTGAACCTTTTCAGATTGTGACTCAACTTTGCTAAAGTCCCCAGTTAAAAGTGTCCAGAGTTCTTAAGCACACACTTTTTGCTTTGGATCACGACTTTAACCACTCAGTCTCAAGCTTTTCACTTGGACCTTCATGACACAAGCACATGGTTAGGGACAACTTGATTTAGCCGCTTAGGCCTGGATTTTATTTCCTTGGGCCCTCCTATCCGTTAATGCTCAAAGCCTTGGATCCCTTTTACCCTTGCCTTTTGGTTTAAAGGGCTATTGGCTTTTTCTGCTTGCTTTTTCTTTTTCTTTCTCTTTTAAATTTCGCCACTTTTTTTTTCTGCAAGCTTTTTTTCTTTTTCACTGCTTTTTCTTGCTTCAAGAATCAATTTCATGATTTTTCAGATTATCAATAACATTTCTCTTTGT
The DNA here is from genome assembly GCF_014773155.1 of Arachis stenosperma. NCBI lineage: Eukaryota > Viridiplantae > Streptophyta > Magnoliopsida > Fabales > Fabaceae > Arachis > Arachis stenosperma. The sequence continues at coordinate 72,376,655 of NC_080378.1, forward strand.
TCATCATTCTTTCAAGAGCCAACAATTTTAACATTTATAAACTTCACTATAAAAAATATGCACTGTTCAAGCATTCATTCAGAGAACAAAAAGTATTGCCACCATATCAAAATAATTAAACTAATTTCAAGATAAAATTTGAAATCCAAGTACTTCTTGTTATTTTGTAATTAGGCACATTTTTCATTTAAGAGAGGTGAATGATTCATGGAATTATTCATAGCTTTAAGACATAGACACTAGACACTAATGATCATGTAATGAAGACACAAACATAGACAAACATAAAGCATCAAATTCGAAAAACAGAAAAATAAGAACAAGGAAATGAAAGAACGGGTCCACCTTAGTGATGGCGGCTAGTTCTTCCTCTTGAAGATCCAATGGAACGCCTAAGCTCCTCTATGTCTCTTTCTTGCCTTTGTTGCTCCTCCCTCATAGCTCTTTGATCTTCTCTAATCTCATGGAGAATGATGGAGTGCTCTTGGTGCTCCACCCTTAGTTGGTCCATGTTGTAACTCAAGCCTTCCAAAGAGGTGTTGAGTTGCTCCCAATCGTTGTGTGGAGGAAAATGCATCCCTTAAGGCATCTCAGGGATTTTATGAGGAATTTCCTCATGCTCTTGTTGAGGTCCATGAGTGGGCTCTCTTGTTTGCTCCATCCTTTTCTTAGTGATGGGCTTGTCCTCTTAAATGAGGATGTCTTCTTCTATGTCAATCCCAGCCAAATTGCATAGGTGACAAACGAGATGAGGAAAGGCTAACCTTGCCAAAGTGGAGGACTTGTCAACCACCTTGTAGAATTCTAGAGGTATGATCTCATGAACTTCCACTTCCTCCCCAATCATGATACTATGGATCATGATGGCTCGATCCACAGTCACTTCAGATCGGTTGCTAGTAGGAATGATGGAGCGTTGGATGAACTCCAACCATCCTCTAGCCACAGGCTTAAGGTCTGGTCTTCTCAATTGAACCAGATTGCCTCTCGAGTCTCTTTTCCATTGAGCTCCTTCCACACATATGTCCATGAGGACTTGGTCCAACCTTTGATCAAAGTTGACCCTTCTAGTGTAGGGACGTGCGTTTTCTTGCATCATTGGTAAGTGGAACGCCAACCTTACATTTTCCGGACTGAAATCTAAGTATTTCCCCCGAACCATTGTAAGCCAATTCTTTGGATTCGGGTTCATACTTTGATCATGGTTCCTAGTGATCCATGCATTGGCATAGAACTCTTGAACCATTAAGATTCTGACTTATTGAATGGGGTTGGTGAGAACTTCCCAACCTCTTCTTCGGATTTCATGTCGGATCTTAGGATACTTATTTTTCTTGAGCATGAAAGGGACCTCAGGGATCACCTTCTTCTTGCCCACAACTTCATAGAAGTGGTCTTGATGGACATTTGAGATGAATCTCTCCATCTCCCATAACTCAGAGGTGGAAGCTTTTGGCTTCCCTTTCCTCTTTCTAGAGGTTTCTCCGGCCTTAGGTGCCATAAATGGTTATGGAAAAACCAAAAAGTAATGCTTTTACCACACCAAACTTAAAAGGTTTGCTCGTCCCTGAGCAAAAGAAGAAAGAAAGAAGGGGGAGAAGAATAAAATGGAGGAGATGGAGGGAGATATAGGTTCGGCCAAGGGGGTAGGAGAGTGTTTGTGATGTGTGAAAAATGAAGGAGTGAAGAGGGGTATTTATAGGGAAAGAGATGGAGAGTAGCCGAATAGAATTGGGTGGGTTTGGGAGGGAAAATTGGTTGAATTTGAAAGTGAGGTAGGTGGGGGTTTTTGGGGAAGAGATATGGAGGTGATTGGTGAAGAGAATATAGGAAAGAGGATAGGATTTGATTGGTGAGTGGTGTTTTGGGTAGAGTGTTTATAGATATGTGTGAGGGAGAGAGAGAGAGAGAGAGGTGGGGTAGGTGGGGATCCTGTGGGGTCTACAAATCCTGAGGGGTCAAGGATTTGTCATCCCTGCTCCAATTAGGCGTGTAAACGCCCTTAGTGTGCAATCCTGGCGTTTAACGCCAGATTGCTACTTGTTTCTGGCGTTAAATGCCAACTTTTATTCCCTTCCTGGCGTTAAATGCCAAGTTGCAACCTATTTCTGGCGTTTAACGCCAGTTTGTTGCTTCTTTCTGGCGTTTAACGCCAGTCTGGTGTTCTTTCTGGCGTTAAACGCCCAGAATGGTGCCAGATTGGGCGTTAAACGCCCATGCTGCTACCCTTACTTGCGTTTAAATGCCAGTAAGTTTCTCCTCCAGGGTGTGCTTTTTTTATTGCTGTTTTTTTTATTTTTCTTTAATTTTTGCAGTTGTTTTTGTGACTCCACATGATCATCAACCTAAAAAGAAAATAACATAGATAAATAAAATTGGATTGCCTCCCAATAAGTGCTTCTTTAATGTCAATAGCTTGACAGTGAGCTCTTATGGAGCTTCACAGATGTTAAGAGCATTGTTGGGGCCTCCCAACACCAAACTTAGAGTTTGAATGTGGGGGTTCAACACCAAACTTAGAGTTTGACTGTGGGGGCTTTGTTTGACTCTGCATTGAGAGAAGCTTTTCTTGCTTTCTCTTCATTGTTATAGAGGGAGATCCTTGAGTTTTAAACACAAGGTAGTCCTCATTCAATTGAAGGATCAACTCTCCTTTGTCCACATCAATCACAGCTTTTGCTGTGGCTAGGAAGGGTCTTCCAAGGATGATGGATTCATCCTCATCCTTCCCAGTGTCTAGGATTATGAAATTAGCAGGGATGTAAAGGCCTTTGACTTTTACTAGCACGTCCTCTACCTGTCCGTAAGCCTTTTTGATGGATTTGTCTGCCATCTCTAATGAGAATTTGGTAGCCTTTACCTCAAAGATTCTCAGTTTCTCCATTACAGAGAGTGGCATTAAGTTTATGCCTGACCCCAAGTCACACAGAGCCTTCTCAAAGGTCATGGTGCCTATGGTACAGGGAATTAAGAATTTACCAGGATCCTGTTTCTTTGAGGTAACATCTGCCTAACCAAGTCATTCAGTTCATTGGTGAGCAAGGGGGGTTCATCCACCCAAGTCTCATTACCAAATAACTTGGCATTCAGCTTCATGATTGCTCCAAGGTACTTAGCAACTTGCTCTTTAGTAATATCTTCATTATGTTTAGAGGAGGAATAGTCATCAGAGCTCATGAATGGCAGAAGTAGGTTCAATGGAATCTCTATGGTCTCTAGATGAGCCTCAGATTCCTTAGGTTCCTCAAATGGGAACTCTTTTTTGTCCAGAGGACGTCCCATGAGGTCTTCCTCACTGGGATTCATGTCCTCCTCCTCCTTTCTAGGTTCGGCCACACCAAATAGGGTTATGGCCTTGCACTCTCTTTTTGGTTTATCTTCTGTATTGCTTGGGAGAGTACTAGGAGGAGTTTCAGTGACTCTTTTACTCAGCTGGCCCACTTGTGCCTCCAAATTTCTAATGGAGGACCTTGTTTCATTCATGAAACTTAGAGTGGCATTAGATAGATCAGAGACTATGTTTGCTAAGCTAGAGGGGCTCTGCTCAGAATTCTCTATCTGTTTCTGAGAGGATAATGGAAAAGGCTTGCTATTGCTAAACCTGTTTCTTCCACCATTATTAAAGCCTTGTTGAGGCTTTTATTGATCCTTCCATGAGAAATTTGGATGATTTCTCCATGAAGAATTATAGGTGTTTGCATAGGGTTCACCCATGTAATTCACTTCTACCATTGCAGGGTTCTCAAGATCATAAGCTTCTTCTTCAGAAGATGCTTCTTTAGTACTGTTGGATGCATTTTGCAATGCATTCAGACTCTGAGAAATCAAATTGACTTGTTGAGTCAACATTTTATTCTGAGCCAATATAGCATTCAGAGCATCAATTTCAAGAACTCCCTTCCTCTGAGGCATCCCATTACTCACAGGATTCCTTTCAGAAGTGTACATGAAGTGGTTATTTGCAACCATGTCAATGAGTTCCTGAGCTTCTGCAGGCATTTTCTTCAGGTGAATAGATCCACTTGCAGAATGGTCCAATGACATCTTAGACAATTCAGACAGACCATCATAGAATATATCCAGGATGGTCCATTCTGAAAGCATGTCAGAAGGACACTTTTTGGTAAATTACTTGTATCTTTCCTAAGCTTTATAGAGGGATTCACCTTCTTTCTGCCTAAAAGTTTGAACATCCATTCTAAGCTTGCTCAGCTTTTGAGGAGGAATGAACTTGGCTAAGAAAGCCGTGACCAGCTTATCCCAAGAGTTCAGGTTATCTCTAGGTTGAGAGTCCAACCATGTTCTAGCTCTGTCTCTTACAGCAAAAGGGAAAAGCATAAGCTTATAGACCTCGGGATCAACTCCATTGGTCTTAACAGTATCACAGATCTGCAAGAATTCAGTTAAGAACTGAAAAGGATCTTCTGATGGAAGTCCATAAAACTTGCAATTCTGTTGCATCAGAGAAACTAATTGAGGCTTTAACTCAAAATTGTTTGCTCCAATGGCAAGGATTGAGATGCTTCTTCCATGGAAGTTGGAATTTGGTGCAGTGAAGTCACCAAGCATCTTCCTTGCATTGTTGTTGGGTTCGGCCATGTCTCATTCTTTTTCGAGATTCTCTGTAAGGTTTTCTTTGGATTGTTGTGCTTTAGCTTCTCTTAGCTTCTTCTTCAGAGTCCTTTCAGGTTCATGATTTGCTTCAACAAGAATATCCTTGTCCTTGCTCCTGCTCATATGAAAAAGAACAGAACAGAAAAGAAGAGGAATCCTCTATGTCACAGTATGGAGATTCCTTTATGTGAGTAGAAGAGAAGAAGAATAGAAGAGGAAAAATTCGAACACAGAGAGAGAAGAGAAGAGGGTTCTAATTATGAGTAGAAGAGAAGTGTTAGTAAATATATAAATAAATAGAAGGAGATGAGAGAGAGAGGAGTTTTCAAAAATAATTAAGAAGAAAAGGAAGATAATTTTGTTTTTATTTTAAAATATAGTTAGAATTCGAAAATTAAGAAAGGAATAAAATTAAAAGTTAAAACAATTAGTTAAATAAAAAGATTTTTGAAAAAGAGGAAGGTGATTTTCGAAAATTAGAGGGAGAAAAGTAGTTAGGTGGTTTTGAAAAAGATAAGAAATAGTAAAGCAAACAAAAAATCAATTAGTTAATTGAAAAAGATTTGAAAATCTATTTTGAAAAGATAAGAAGTTAGAAAAGATTTTGAAATTGATTTTGAAAAAGATATGATTTGAAAAAGATATGTTTGAAAAGATATGATTGAAATATATTTTGAAAAAGATTTGAAAAAGAAATTTAGAAAGATTTGAATTTGAAAATTAAAGTTAATGACTTGACTAACAAGAAATCAAAAGATATGATTTTAAAATTTAAAGTTTGAATCTTTCTTAACAAGAAAGTAACAAACTTGAAATTTTTGAATCAAAACATTAATTGTTAATAAAGTTTTCGAAAATTATGAAATAAAATTAAGAAAAAGATTTTGAAAATTAATTTTTAAAATTTTCAAAAATAATAAAAAAAATGAAAAAGATTTGGTTTTTGAAAAAGATTTTGAAAAGATAGGATTTTTGAAATTGAAATCTTGACTTGACTAACAAGAAACAACTTATTTTAAAATATTTTTGACTAAGTGAACCCAAAGATTTCGAAATTTGTGAGAGAAATAAGGGAAATATATTTTTTTATTTTTGAACTTTTAATGATGAGAGAGAAAAAGAAAAGATATCATTTTTGTGTTTTTCTCTTTTTTTTTTCAGTAAACAGCAAGATTGACACAAGACATGAAAACTTAAGATCAAAACACATAATGCATGCAAGAACACTTTGAATGTCAAGATGAATACCAAGAACACTTTGAAGATCATGATGAACACCAAGAACTTATTTTTGAAAAAATTTTTAAGAAAAGAAAAACATGCAAGACACCAAACTTAGAAATTTTTCATGTTTAGACACTAATAATTCTAAAATGCATATGAAAAACAAGAAAAGACACAAAACAAGAAAAATTAAAGATCAAACAAAGAAAATCCTCAAGAACAACTTGAAGATTATGTAGAACACATGCATGAATTTTTCGAAAATTTTTAGAAAATTAAAAAGATGCAATTGACACCAAACTTAAAAATTGACACTAACTCAAACAAGAAACACAAAATATTTTTGGTTTTTTATGATTTTATAAATTTTTTTGGATTTTTTGAAAATTATTTTTAGAAAAACGAAAAAGAAAAAAAATTTTGAAAGATTTTTGAAAACTTTTTGAAAATAAAATAATGGTTAAAACAAGCAGAAAATTACCTAATTTGAGCAACAAGATGAACCGTTAGTTGTCTAAACTCGAACAATCCTCAGCAACGGCGCCAAAAACTTGGTGCACAAAATTGTGATCTCAATGGCGCCAACAACGTGGTACGCACAATTGTAATCTCAACTCTTTTTCACAAGTTCGCATAACTAACCAGCAGGTGCACTGGGTCGTCCAAGTAATAAACCTTATGTGAGTAAGGGTCGATCCCACGGAGATTGTCGGCTTGAAGCAAGTTATGATCATCTTGTAAATCTCAGTCAGGAGGATTCAAATGGTTATAGAGTTTTGATAATTAAAAGATAAATAAACATAAAATAAAGATAGAGATACTTATGTAATTCATTGGTGGAAATTTCAGATAAGCGTATGGAGATGCGTTGTTCCTTCTGAATCTCTGCTTTCCTACTGCCTTCATCCAATCCTTCATACTCCTTTCTACTTCCCGTCCTCTCAGTGAAAATGGTCCTCTATGATTTCTGTACGGCTAATCAACTGTCGGATTTCTCGTCTCGGATGAAAAATACCATGCACAGATATCATATGGCTAATCAGCTGTTGATTCTCGATCATGTAGGAATAGGATTTACTATCCTTTTGCATCTTTCACCATGCCCTACAGTCGCGAGTTTGATGCTCGTCATAGTCATCCCATCCCAGATCCAACTCGGAATACCACAAACAAGGTCTAGACTTTTCGGATCTCAGGAATGCTGCCAATGGATTCTAGCCTATACCAGGAAGATTCTAATCTCAGATTCAGATGCCCCATTGTCAGAGGGGAGTCAATGTGAATCGTTGATTAGAAACCCAAGAGATATACATTCAAGCTTGTTTTCATGTAGAACGGAAGTGGTTGTTAGTCACGCGTTCATGAGTGAGAATGGTGATGCGTGTCACATAATCATCACATTCATCATGTTCTTGTGTACAAATGAATATCTTAGAATAAGAATAAGCATGAATTGAATAGAAGAACAATAGTACTTTGCATTAAAACTTGAGGAATAGTAGAGCTCCACACCTTAATCTATGATGTGTAGAAACTCCACTGTTGAAAATACATAAGTGAAAATAAGGTAGGCATGGCCGTGAGGCCAGCCCCCAACGTCTAAGGACTAACAATGATCACAGATATTCAAAAAGGTCGTCCTCAGAAGAAAATACAATAGTAAAAAGTCCTATTTATACTAGACTAGTTACTAGGGTTTACAGAAATAAGTAAATGATGCAGAAATCCACTTCCGGGCCCACTTGGTGTGTGCTTGGGTTGAGCATTGAAACTTTCATGTGTAGAGGCCTTCTTTGGAGTTAAACGCCAGTTTGTGACTTATTTCTGGCATTTGACTCTAGCTTGTAACTTGTTTCTGGCGTTTAATGCTAGAATAGGGCAGAAAGCTGGCGTTGAACGCCAGTTTGCGTTGTCTAAACTTGGGCATAGTATGGACTATTACATATTGCTGGAAAGCCCTGGATGTCTACTTTCCAACGCAATTGAGAGTGCGTCATTTGGGTTTTTGTAGCTCCAAAAAGTCTATTTCGAGTGTAGGGAGTTCAGAATCCAACAGTATCAGCAGTTCTTTTTCAGCCTCTGAATCAAATTTTTGCTCAGGTCCCTCAATTTCAGCCAGATAATACCTGAAATCACAAAAAAACACACAAACTCATAGTAAAGTCCAGAAATGTGAATTTTGCTTAAAACTAATAAAAATATACTAAAAAGTAGCTAGATCCTACTAAAAACTATCTAAAAACAATGCCAAAAAGCGTATAAATTATCCGCTCATCACTCACCCCTGTGCGTACGCACACTATTAAAAATTTCCTGGGCGTGCGCACGCACACCTTTGTGCGGATGCACATGCCCTGTTTCTCAAATTTTACTTTGTTTTCAACTATTTCACCTTCCCGACGAGGTTGTAAGCTTCTATAACACCTTTTTAAGACTTTTGGACATATTTTTGGGTGCTCAAACATGGAAAATGTCTTAAGGGTTTTAGACACTATTCTTTGGAAAAAGTTAGCAAACAGAGTACTAGATTTTTGTTGTGCTGGGGAAGGTTTGATGATGTGTGAAGAATGGTTGATGGATGCGATGCGAAACTTAGGAACTGAAATGTGTATGAATAGTGGTTTAAAGGAGTCGAGGACTTTGAATGAAGTGATGGATCAATCTTGTACTAAAATTTTTTTTGAAAAACCACTATACCACTTTTCATTGAGATTATAAGACGCTATGCGCCTGGCAGGGGCCGAGGTTGGATCCCGCCTGTCGAGGAAGCGACGGCGGCGTAAGGGTGGTGGTTCGTCCCTCTTGCGCTTATATGTGAGGTCGGTGGCAATAGATCCCGCTCACATCCCTTCGGATCATCAGAGCGTATAGGCGCAAAACCCTGGATAGTGTTCCGAGCACTTCTCGGGGGTTCCTACACCATGAATCCAAAGGGCAACATCTCCATGAAGATGTGTCGGGTTGGCAATTGAACCGACAATGTGATATCACAGCTAGTAGGGCAGGCATTCATCATATGCATTTTCTACCTGTTTGTATGCTTTGCCGACATGATATTATTTTCCCTATCTGTTAAACATGTCTAATTGCTACTTGTGTTAATTGCTGTATATGCCTCTACTTGTGTTTTACTTGTATTGTATATACTTGTGCTTTATTAGAGTTGAGGGGGTTCGGAAGGCGGTGGCGATGGGATCGCATGGCGGATCGGTTGGTGAAGGCTGTGGGACATCGGTGTTTGATTAGAGTAGAAAATTCTCTAAGATAGATTACCCCATTATGGTAGTACGCTTAAGTTGTATTAAGGAATTACATATCATGCTATTTTGTTTTAGAATTCCTTAAGCTTGAATCTTGTGATGGATATAGAGTCTAAGATTGCCTTTGGCGTCCCGGGGTCTTATATTCTACATCATTGGGAACTGTTACCATATTGAGAACCTCTGGTTCTCAAACCATATTCTGTTATATTTTTCAGATGCAGGTCGCAACCCACCTCAGTGAGTTGTCTGATTGGTGACAGGAGCGGAGGATCTGGATCATCTTTTGGGGTCTTTTGATTTATTATATATATATGTCTCTCACTTTTGTATTTTACTTTGGCTAGAGGCTTGTATTGAGAGAACAAAACTTGTATAAGCTATTTTTTACTGTCCGGTTCCATACATGGTCTGTATATGACTAGCCGGCTTAAACTCCGCAAGTCGTGGCTAGTGTCTTATGATATTATACTATTATACTATGATGTTTTGTTACTCGATACCTGTTTCTGGTACTTTAAGCTAGAACCTTCGCTAGTATGTATTGCGCTTTTCAAATCCTGTTTTTGAGCTATATTCTTCATCGGACTTCTAGATATTATTAATTCCTTCTATATATAATATATGTATAAGCTTAGAACTGTCGTAACCTTTGATTAACCTTTGCTTTACGACGCGAGGTAAGGCTTAGGCTAATTAGGGTGTTACAGGCGGTATTGGACATCAACGGTGGCACACGAACACACACACCCACAGAGAGAGAGAGAGAGAGAGAGAGAGAGAGAGGGAGTCGTGGCTGACGGAGGGGACAGGAGGAAGGATAGGCTAGTTTGGGTGAAGGGGAGAGGCAATGACGATAAGAAGGGCTGGCAGCGGCAGTCTGACGGAGAGGCTGGGAGAGGAGAGGGTTAGAGAGATAGGTAGAAAAGAGGTTAGAGAGAGGGAGAGAGAGAGAGAGAGGACATTTCAAAATGAAGGGGGAGAGGGTTCACGCTTTCAATTTTAGGGCTTGTTACCGTCAGATTTACTGGCGGATAAATCCGATGGTAACGCATCCTGGTGACTGAAATGTAGCGTTCTACTAAAATGGGTTTACTGGGAAATTTTTCCATCGGTAAATCCCATGCTACATTTTGCGCATATTTTTCCCGTTTTCCCTTCAAATATTACTAGAAAATTTACCGACAGAAATTAAAATCCACTAGTAATCATTTGACCTGTTGAATTCTACATGAAAACCATCTATAAGTCTGTTAGTAAATCCGACGGTATCCAGCATTTTTCTTGTAGTGTTTCAATATGTTTTTGTCCATTTTTGAGGGGGTTTTGTTCATGTATTTGTTGTACTTAGCCTATGAAAATTTGTTGTATTACTTTTGGTAGCATTTTATACATGTTTGATTGAGTTATATGTGTTTTTGAACTGATATTGGGTGATGCAATCAAGCAGTAATAGTAGTGTATTTCGTTTGTCTTTCGATGTATTTCATGTGAATAAGGTGCACTTGGTGCTGTTGTGCACGTTTTTTGTAACTAGGCAATAGAATCTTGTTGTAGTGCTTCTGATGTTATTTTATGCATGTTTGAGTAATTTCAATGTGTTTTTGTCCAATTTTTTGGGATTTTGTCATGGATTTATTGTAACTAGCCCATAAAAAATTTGTTGTAGTGCTTCTGGTGTTATTTTGTGCATGTTTGATTAAGTTGCATGTGTTTTTGAATTAACATTGGGTGATGCAATCAAGAAATAATAACGGTGTATTTGGTTTGTCTTTCAGTGTATTTTATGTGAATTGAGGTGTACTTGGTGTTGTTGTCATCTTTTTATTGTAACTAGGAAACATAATATTGTTGTAGTGCTTCTGATTTTTTTTTCATGTTTGTGTGATTTCAATGTGTTTTTGTCCATTTCTGAGGGATTTTGTTCATGGATTTGTTGTAACTAGCCCATAGTAATTTGTTGTAGTGCTTCTAGTGTCGTTTTGTGCATGTTTGATTGAGTCACATGTGTTTATGAACTGACATTATGTGATGCAATCAAGAAATAATAACAGTGTATTTGATTTGTATTTTGGTGTATTTCATGTGAATTGAGGTGCAGTTGGTGTCACTACTACATAATTGACTTTTACTAACATTTAAAAAATGTTACAAATTATATTAAAATGTTACCTATGTATATTAGTAACATTTTAACAAATGTTAAATATACCCTATGTTACTAAAGAGTTTTACTAATATTTTTCTAAAGATTTAATAACATTTAGTAAAAATGTTACAAAAGATATTCTATAGTAATATTTTGAGAAATGTTACTGATGAGCGGATAATTTATACGCTTTTTGGCATTGTTTTTATATAGTTTTTAGTAAGTTTAAGCTACTTTTAGGGATGTTTTCATTAGTTTTTATGTTAAATTCACATTTCTGGACTTTACTATGAGTTTGTGTGTTTTTCTGTGATTTCAGGTAAATTCTGACTGAAATTGAGGGATTTGAGCAAAACTCTGAAAAAGGCTGACAAAAGGACTGCTGATGCTGTTGGATTCTGACCTCCCTGCACTCGAAATGGATTTTCTGGAGCTACAGAACTCCAAATGGCGCGCTCTCAACGGCGTTGGAAAGTAGACATCCAGGGCTTTCCAGCAATATATAATAGTTCATACTTTATTCGAAGAATGACGACGTAACTTGGCGTTAAACGCCAAGTACATGCTGCTGTCTGGAGTAAAACGCCAGAAAAACGTCATGATCCGGAGTCAAACGCCCAAAACACGTCATAACCTGAAGTTTGACGCCAAGAAATGCCTCTACACGTGGATTGATCAAGCTCAGCCCAAACACACACCAAGTGGGCCCCGGAAGTGAATTTATGCATCAATTACTTACTTATGTAAACCCTAGTAGCTAGTCTAGTATATATAGGACCTCTTACTATTGTATTAGACATCCTGGATTGTTTTCTATCCTGTGATCACGTTTAGGGGGCTGGCCATTCGGCCATGCCTGGACCTCTTGCTTATGTATTTTTAACGGTGGAGTTTCTGCACACCATAGATTAAGGGTGTGGAGCTCTGCTGTACCTCAAAGATTAATGAAGTTCTATTTTCTTTTATTCAATTCCTCTTTTATTCTTATTCCAAGATATTCATTCGTACCCAAGAACATGATGAATGTGATGAGTTAATAACCCTCATTAACGTTCTCACTCATGAACGCGAGTGATTGACAACCACTTCCGTTCTACATGCAAAGAAGCTTGAATGTGTATCTCTTAGATTCCCCAACAGAATCTTCGTGGTATAAGCTAGATAGATGGCGGCATTTATCTGGATCCGGAAAGTCCAACCTTGTCTGTGGTGTTCCGAGTAGGATCCTGGGAATCCGAAAAGTCTCACCTTGTCTGTGGTATTCCGAGTAGGATTCCGTTCATGAATGACTGTGACGTGCTTCAAACTTTAACCTGCTGGGCGTTAGTGACAAACGCAAAAGAGGGATTCTATTCCAGTAGGAGCGGGAACCAACCGGTGATTGGCCGTACTGTGACAGAGTGCGTGCATTAGCTTTCACTGCAAGGATGGGATGTAGCTATCAACCATGGGTGATGCCTCCAGACTGGTTAGCTGTGCGAGTGACAGCCGCACAGGTTATTTCCCCGAGAGGAATGAAAGTAGCCACAGCTGATAGTGAACCCCTATACAAAGCTTGCCATGGAAAGGAGTAAGAAGGATTGGGTAGAAGGAATAGGAGAGCAGGCGTCCTAGAGCTCTACAGCATCTCCATTCCGCTTATCTGAAATTCCTACCAATGAATCTACATAAGTATTTCTATCCCTTTTATTATTCCTTTTTATTTAACAATCCAATTATCACTATTACCCTTTAATCCGCCTAACTGAGATTTGCAAGGTGACCATAGCTTGCTTCATACCAACAATCTCTGTGGATTCGACCCTTACTCACGTAAGGTTATTACTTGGACGACCCAGTACACTTGCTGGTTAGTTGAACAGAGTTGTGAAGAAAATAAACAGTGCCCTAAGAGTAAAATCATACAAGACCAAAAAGTCAAATCACAATTTCGTCCACCAAGTTTTTGGCGCCGTTGCCGGGGATTGTTCGAGGATGGACAACTGACGGTTCATCTTGTTGCTCAGATTAGGTAATTTTCTTTTCAAAAATATTTTTCAAAATTTTTCTTTTTATTTTTCGTTTTTCAAAACATTATTTTCGAAAAATATTAATAAAAATCCAAAAAAATTAGAAAATCATAAAAAATCAAAAATATTTTGTGTTCTTGTTTGAGTCTTGTGTTAATTTTTAAGTTTGGTGTCAATTGCATGCTTTAAAAAAATTTTTCTTGCATTTTTTCGAAAATCCCATGCATTCATAGTGTTCTTCATGATCTTCAAGTTGTTCTTGATAAGTCCTCTTGTTTGATCTTGATGTTTTCTTGTTTTGTGTTGTTTGTTGTTTTTCATGTGCATTTTTGCATTCATATTTTCCATGCATTAAAGATTTCTAAGTTTGGTGTCTTGCATATTTTCTTTGCATCAAAAAATTTTTCAAAATTATGTTCTTGATGTTCATCATGATCTTCAAAGTGTTCTTGGTGTTCATCTTGACATTCATAGCATTCTTGCATGCATTCATTGTTTTGATCCAAAAATTTCATGCATAAAATGTTTTTGTTGTTTTTCTCTTTCATAATTAAAAATTCAAAAATCAAAAAAATATCTTTTCCTTATTTCTCTCCAAATTTTCGAAATTTTGGGATTGACTTGGTCAAAAATTTTCAAAATTAGTTGTTTCTTACAAGTCAAGTCAAAATTTCAATTTTAAAAATCTTATCTTTTCAAAATCTTTTTCAAAAATCATATCTTTTTCATTTTTTATATAATTTTCGAAAATTTCAAAAATTATTTTTCAAAATATTTTCAAAATCTTTTTCTTATCTTTTTATCTAATTTTTGAAAATTAGCTAACAATTAATGTGATTGGTTCAAAAATTTGAAGTTTGTTACTTTCTTGTTAAGAAAGTTTCAATCTTTAAGTTCTAGAATCTTATCTTGTAGTTTCTTGTTAGTTAAGTCTTTTTAAAAATTAAATCTTTTTCAAAATATCTTTTTCTTAAAACTTTTATTTTATCTTTATCTTATCTTTTTCAAAAATTTTATCTTTTTCAAAATTTGATTTCAAAATATCTTATCTAACTTCTTATCTTCCTATCTTTTTCAATTTTGATTTCAAATCTTTTTCAATCAACTAAACTAACTTCTTATTTGTTTCTTATCTTTTTCAAAACTACCTAACTACTTTTCCCTCTTCTAATTTTCGAAAATATCTCTCTCTTTTTCAAAAATTCTTTTTAATTAATTAATTGTTTCATGTTTAAATTTTAATTATAATTTTCGAAAAACACTAACCTCTTTTTCAAAATTAATTTCGAAATCTCTCTTCTCTTTTCTTATTCTATTTAATTATTTAATTACTAACACTTCTCCTCACCTCTCTTCTTCATAAAACCGAATCCATTCTTCATTCTTCTACCCCCTTTCTTTTTCTACTAACATAAAGGAATCTCTATACTGTGACATAGAGGATTCCTTTCTCTTTTCTTGTTTTCTTCTCTTTCATATGAGCAGGAACAAGGATAAAGGCACTCTTGTTGAAATTGATCCAGAACCTGAAAGGACTCTGAAGAGAAAATTAAGAGAAGCTAAATTACAACAATCCAGAAACAACCTTTCAGAAATATTAGCACAAGAGGTGATGGCCGAAAATAATAATAATAATGCAAGGAGAATGCTTGGAGACTTCACAAAGCCAACATCCAAGTTTGATGGAAGAAGTATCTCCATTCCTGCCATTGGAGCCAATAACTTTGAGCTTAAGCCTCAACTAGTTGCTTTAATGCAATAAAACTGCAAGTTTTATGGACTTCCATCTGAAGATCCTTACCAGTTTTTAACTGAGTTCTTGCAGATCTGTGACACTGTAAAGACAAATGGAGTTAATCCTGAAGTCTACAGACTCTTGCTTTTCCCTTTTGCTGTAAGAGACAGAGCTAGAGTATGGTTGGATTCACAACCCAAGGATAGCCTGGACTCATGGGATAAGCTTGTCACTGCATTCTTAGATAAGTTCTTTCCTCCTCAAAAGCTGAGCAAGCTGAGAGTGGATGTTCAAACCTTCAAACAAAAAGATGGTGAATCCCTCTATGAAGCTTGGGAAAGATACAAGCAGCTGACCAAAAGATGTCCATCTGACATGTTTTCAGAATGGACCATATTAGATATATTCTATTATGGCCTCTCTGAATTTTCGAAAATGTCATTGGACCATTCTGCAGGTGGATCTATTCACCTGAAGAAAACGCCTGAAGAGGCTCAAGAACTCATTGACATGGTTGCAAACAACCAATTCATGTACACTTCTGAGAGGAATTCCGTGAATAATGGGGTACCTCAGAAGAAAGGAGTTCTTGAAATTGATGCTCTGAATGCCATATTGGCTCAGAACAAAGTGTTGACTCAACAGGTCAACATGATCTCTCAAAATCTGAATGGATTGCAACATACATCCAACAGTACTAGAGAGGCAGCTTCTGAAGAAGCTTATGATCCTGAGAACCCTGCCATGGCAGAGGTTAATTACTTAGGTGAACCTTATGGAAACACCTATAACTCATCATGGAGAAATCATCCAAATTTCTCCTGGAAGGATCAACAAAAACCTCAACAAGGTTTTAACAATGGTGGACGCAACAGGCTGAACAATAGTAAGCCATATCCATCATCTTCTCAGCAACAGACAGAGAACTCTGAACAAAACACTTCTAATTTAGCCAATATAGTCTCTGATCTGTCAAAAGCCACTTTCAGTTTCATGAATGAAACAAGATCCTCCATTAGAAATTTGGAGGCACAAGTGGGCCAGCTGAGTAAGAAAGTCATTGACACTCCTCCCAGTACTCTCCCAAGTAATACAGAAGAAAATCCAAAAGGAGAGTGCAAGGCCATTGATTTAATCAAAGTGGCCGAATGCACCAAGGAGGAGGAGGACGAAAATCCTAGTGAGGAAGACCTCCTGGGACGTTCCTCAAGCAAGAAGGGGTTTCCTATTAAGGATCCTGAGGAATCTGAGGCTCATCTAGAGACCATAGAGATTCCTTTAAATCTCCTTCTGCCATTCATGAGCTCTGAAGAATATTCATCCTCTGAAGAGAATGAAGATGTGACTGGAGAGCAAGCTGCTCTATATTTAGGAGCTATCATGAAGCTGAATGCCAAGCTGTTTGGTAATGAGACCTGGGAAAGTGAACCTCCCTTGCTCATTAGTGAACTAGATACTTGGATTCAGAGAACTCTACCTCAAAAGAAACAAGATCCTGGCAAGTTCTTAATACCTTGCACCATTGGCACTATGAGCTTTGAAAGAGCTCTATGTGATCTTGGATCAGGAATAAATCTTATGCCACTCTCTGTGATGGAGAAGCTGGGAATCATTGAGGTACAACCTGCCTTGTTCTCATTACAACTGGCAGACAAGTCAGTGACACAAGCTTATGGGTTGGTAGAGGACGTGCTAGTAAAGGTTGAAGGCCTTTACATCCCTACTGATTTCATAATCCTAGACACTAAGAAGGAAGATGATGAATGCATCATCCTAGGAAGACCTTTCCTAGCCACAGCAGGAGCTGTGATAGATGTCAACAGAGGTGAGTTAGTCCTTCAATTGAATGGGGACTACCTTGTGTTTCAGGAACATAGCCATCCCTCTGTGACAAAAGAGAGTAAGCATGAAGAGCTTCTCTCAGTTCAGAGTCAAGAAGAGCCCACACAGTCAAACTCTAAGTTTGGTGTTGTGAGGCCACAACCAAACTCTAAGTTTGGTGTCCAAACCCCATATCCAAACTCTAAGTTTGGTGTTGGGAATACCACACTTAAGTTGACCTAATCACCTTGTGGCTCCATGAGAGCCACTGTAAAGCTATTGACATTAAAGAAGCGCTTGTTGGGAGGCAACCCAATTTTATTTATCTAATTTTATTTTATTTTGTTTCTTTGTTATTTTTGTGTTTTATTAGGTACATGATCATGAGGAGTCACGAAAAAATCAAAAAAATTAAAAACAGAGTCAAAAAAATAGAAGAAAAAAATTTTCACCCTGGAGGACGCACGGGCTGGCGTTCAGCGCCCAGAAGGAGCATCTGGCTGGCGTTCAACGCCAGAACAGAGCATCTTTCTGGCGCTGAACGCCCAAAACAAGCTACATCCTGGCGTTTAACGCCAGAATGCGCACACAGAGGACAATCTGGCGCTGAACGCCAGAAACAAGCTTGAAACTGGCGTTCAACGCCAGAAACAAGCATCACATGGGCGTTTAACGCCCAGAACGTGCATCAATGGGCGTTTAAACGCCAGAATGATGCATGGAGGCATGTTACATGCTTATATGGTGAAGGAATGGTATTTGTTTTCACCTCAGGATCTGTGGACCCCACAGGATCCTCACCTCAGGATCTGTGGACCCCACAGGATCCTCACCTAACATATTCCCACCTTACTTCCCAATCCTAGTTTTTGTGATGTGATTCCCCATGTCACAATTCCCAACATCTTCTTCATCAATCACCTCAATTCCTCTTCCCAATTACCCCATTCACCATTCACATCAACCTCCTCTTCCCCATACACCCCACCTACCTCCATAAAAATTCAAATTCAATTTCCCACCCTTTCCCACCCAAAATGGCCGAACCTATACCCTCCCCCCTCCCTATAAATACCCTTCTTTTCTTTTACATTTTCACACAACACAAACCCACATTCTCCCACATAGCCGAACCCTCTCTTCTCCCTCTCTCCATATTTTCTTCTTCTTCTTCTACTCTTCTTTTCTTTTCTTGCTCGAGGACGAGCAAATTTTAAGTTTGGTGTGGTAAAAAGCCTAAGCTTTTTTATTTTTCATTCACCATCAATGGCACCTAAGACCGGAGTTTCCTCAAGGAAAGGAAAAGGAAAGGCAAAAGCTTCCACTTCCGAGTCATGGGAGAAGGAGAGATTCATCTCCAAGAGCCATCAAGACCACTTCTATGATGTTGTGGCAAAGAAGAAAGTGATCCCTGAGGTCCCTTTCAAGCTCAAGAAGAATGAGTATCCGGAAATCCGACATGAAATTCAAAGAAGAGGTTGGGAAGTCTTAGCCAACCCCATGCAACAAGTCGGAATTCTCATGGTTCAAGAGTTCTATGCCAATGCATGGATCACTAGGAACCATGACCAAAGTATGAACCCAAACCCAAAGAATTATCTCACAATGGTTAGGGGGAAATACTTGGATTTCAGTCCGGAAAATGTGAGGTTGGCGTTTCATTTGCCTATGATGCAAGGTGATGAACACCCCTACACAAGAAGGGTCAACTTTAACCAAAGGTTGGACCAAGTCCTTATGGACATATGTGTGGAAGGCGCCCAATGGAGAGTAGACTCCAAAGGCAAACCAGTCCAACTAAGAAGACTGGACCTCAAGCCTGTAGCTAGAGGATGGTTGGAGTTCATTCAAAGATCCATCATCCCTACAAGCAACCGATCTGAAGTTACTGTGGATCGGGCCATCATGGTTCATAGCATCATGATTGGTGAAGAAGTAGAGGTTCATGAAGTCATCTCCAATGAACTCTACAAAATAGCTGACAAGCCTTCATACATGGCACGGTTAGCCTTCCCCCACCTTATATGCCATCTATGTTACTCAGCTGGAGTTATCATAGAAGGAGATGTCTCCATTGAAGAAGACAAGCCCATTACCAAGAAAAAGATGGAGCAAACAAGGGAAGCTCCTCACGGCCTCCAAGAAGAACATGAGGAAGTGCATCATCAACAAATGCCTCAAGGAATGCACTTTCCTCCTAACAACTATTGGGAGCAACTCAACACCTCCTTAGAGGATTTGAGCCATAATGTTGAACAACTAAGGGTGGAACATCATGAACACGCCCTCACTCTCCAAGAAATAAGAGAAGATCAAAGAGCAATGAGGGAGGAGCAACAAAGGCAAGGAAGGGACATAGAAGAGTTGAAGAACATCATTGGTCCTTCAAGAAGAAGACGCCACTAAGGTGGATTCATTCCTTGTTCTTTATTTCTTTCTGTTTTCGGTTTTTAATGCTATGTTTATTTATGTTTTTGTGCTTCTACTTCATGATCATTAGTATGTAAACCATGCCTTAAAGCTATGAAATAAAATCCATTAGTCCTTCACCTCTCTTAAAAGAAAAATGTTTTAATTCAAAAGAACAAGAAGTACATAATTTTCGAAATTATTAGTGAATTTAATTTAATTACATTGATGTCGTGGCAATAATTTTTGTTTTCTGAATGAATGAATGAACAGTGCATATGTCTTTTGATCTTGTTGTTTATGAGTGTTTAAACTGTTGGCTCTTGAAAGAATGAGGAACAAAGAGAAATGTTATTGATGATCTGAAAAACATCATGAAATTGATTCTTGAAGCAAGAAAAAGCAGTGAAAAAAAAAAAGAGGCGAAAATTCTAAAAGCAAGGATCCAAGGCTTTGAGCATCAATGGATAGGAGGGCCCAAGGAAATTAAATCCGGGCCTAAGCGGCTAAATCAAAGCTGTCCCTAACCATGTGCTTGTGTCATGAAGGTCCAAGTGAAAAGCTTGAGACTGAGTGGTTAAAGTCGTGATCCAAAGCAAAGAGTGTGCTTAAGAGCTCTGGACACCACTAATTGGGGACTTTAGCAAAGCTAAGTCACAATCTGAAAAGGTTCACCCAGTTATGTGTCTGTGGCATTTGTGTATCTGGTGGTAATACTGGAAGACAAAATGCTTAGGGCCACAGCCAAGACTCATGAGTAGCTGTGTTCAAGAATCAACATGCTTCACTAAGAAAGTCAATAACACTATCCCAAATTCTAAATTCTCCCAGAGACGCCAATACCTCTAAACTACAAAGGAAAAAGTGAGATGCCAAAGCTGTTCAGAAGCAAAAAGCTACAAGCCCGCTCATATAATTAAATTAATATTCATTGATATTTTGGACTTTATAGTATATTCTCTTCTTTTTATCCTATTTGATTTTCAGTTGCTTGGGGACAAGCAACAATTTAAGTTTGGTGTTGTGATGAGCGGATAATTTATACGCTTTTTGGCATTGTTTTTATATAGTTTTTAGTAAGTTTAAGCTACTTTTAGGGATGTTTTCATTAGTTTTTATGTTAAATTCACATTTCTGGACTTTACTATGAGTTTGTGTGTTTTTCTGTGATTTCAGGTAAATTCTGACTGAAATTGAGGGATTTGAGCAAAACTCTGAAAAAGGCTAACAAAAGGACTGCTGATGCTGTTGGATTCTGACCTCCCTGCACTCGAAATGGATTTTCCGGAGCTACAGAACTCCAAATGGCGCGCTCTCAACGGCGTTGGAAAGTAGACATCCAGGGCTTTCCAGCAATATATAATAGTCCATACTTTATTCGAAGAATGACGACGTAACTTGGCGTTAAACGCCAAGTACATGCTGCTGTCTGGAGTAAAACGCCAGAAAAACGTCATGATCCGGAGTCAAACGCCCAAAACACGTCATAACCTGAAGTTTGACGCCAAGAAATGCCTCTACACGTGGATTGATCAAGCTCAGCCCAAACACACACCAAGTGGGCCCCGGAAGTGAATTTATGCATCAATTACTTACTTATGTAAACCCTAGTAGCTAGTCTAGTATATATAGGACCTCTTACTATTGTATTAGACATCCTGGATTGTATTTTCTATCCTGTGATCACGTTTAGGGGGCTGGCCATTCGGCCATGCCTGGACCTCTTGCTTATGTATTTTTAACGGTGGAGTTTCTGCACACCATAGATTAAGGGTGTGGAGCTTTGCTGTACCTCAAAGATTAATGAAGTTCTATTTTCTTTTATTCAATTCCTCTTTTATTCTTATTCCAAGATATTCATTCGTACCCAAGAACATGATGAATGTGATGAGTTAATAACCCTCATTAACGTTCTCACTCATGAACGCGAGTGATTGACAACCACTTCCGTTCTACATGCAAAGAAGCTTGAATGTGTATCTCTTAGATTCCCCAACAGAATCTTCGTGGTATAAGCTAGATAGATGGCGGCATTTATCTGGATCCGGAAAGTCCAACCTTGTCTGTGGTGTTCCGAGTAGGATCCTGGGAATCCGGAAAGTCTCACCTTGTCTGTGGTATTCCGAGTAGGATTCCGTTCATGAATGACTGTGACGTGCTTCAAACTTTAACCTGCTGGGCGTTAGTGACAAACGCAAAAGAGGGATTCTATTCCAGTAGGAGCGGGAACCAACCGGTGATTGGCCG
Source organism: Arachis stenosperma (assembly GCF_014773155.1). Lineage (NCBI taxonomy): Eukaryota > Viridiplantae > Streptophyta > Magnoliopsida > Fabales > Fabaceae > Arachis > Arachis stenosperma. The sequence continues at coordinate 72,398,123 of NC_080378.1, forward strand.
TACTGTGACAGAGTGCGTGCATTAGCTTTCACTGCGAGGATGGGATGTAGCTATCAACCATGGGTGATGCCTCCAGACTGGTTAGCTGTGCGAGTGACAGCCGCACAGGTTATTTCCCCGAGAGGAATGAAAGTAGCCACAGCTGATAGTGAACCCCTATACAAAGCTTGCCATGGAAAGGAGTAAGAAGGATTGGGTAGAAGGAATAGGAGAGCAGGCGTCCTAGAGCTCTACAGCATCTCCATTCCGCTTATCTGAAATTCCTACCAATGAATCTACATAAGTATTTCTATCCCTTTTATTATTCCTTTTTATTTAACAATCCAATTATCACTATTACCCTTTAATCCGCCTAACTGAGATTTGCAAGGTGACCATAGCTTGCTTCATACCAACAATCTCTGTGGATTCGACCCTTACTCACGTAAGGTTATTACTTGGACGACCCAGTACACTTGCTGGTTAGTTGAACGGAGTTGTGAAGAAAATAAACAGTGCCCTAAGAGTAAAATCATACAAGACCAAAAAGTCAAATCACAATTTCGTCCACCAGTTACAATAGATATTTCTTGGTAACACTTAAGAAATGTTATAATAGATAGTTTTTGTAACACTTAAAAAAATGTTACCATAGATATTTTTTATAACACTTAAAAAATATTACAGTAGATATTTTATGTAACATTTAGAAAAATGTTACCATAGATATTTTTTGTAACACTTAGAAAAATGTTATCGTAGATATTTTTTGTAACACTTAAAAAATGTTACAAAAGATCTTTAGTAATATTTTTTTAGTTATATTATACTATTTTTTATTTTATATTATACAATATAAATATACTAAATTTAATTACTACAACATAAAATATTTCATTAAATTCACAAATTCACAAAATGAAATTTTTATAGACTCTTTTATTAATTAATAATCATTGTATAAATTTTCTTCATGATGCAAATAAAATGAAAAAAAATACTTATAGCACTTAAACTCTATTTCCATTGCGAATATCGCATTTGACAACAACTGACAAGTCTCCTACGCGCTCTTCATGCAGAATTGAACTTGGAGAATTTGATTCATTCTTTATATTGGATTCCATGACATGCTGTATTGCCTTGATGGCCATGAATATCGAGGTATCAACAAATCGACTCTGCAGTAGGAAAGCTTTTCTATCTCTGACCGCTCTCTCCTCTTCAACATTTCCCCATGTAACTTCTATCTCTATATCTGACTGAATCCTCAAAACAGGCACTCCAAATTAGCTCTAGATAAACCAAACATCTTATGCCTTAAATCGAAATACAGTAACAACAGCAGCGGTGCACAAAATTCACAATTCACCTGCTTCACCGGATTATCCTCCCCTACAAGTTCGTGTCATCATAACGATCTTCCTATATAGCAATTCCTGAAACAAAGTTTTAAGTTTGTCAGCTTGGCATGCAAGGCAACTCATTTCATATCACCAACAAATAATTGAATAATCATTGAGATTACCCTTAAATCAAAACATGAAGTTAAGTTTATATTCATGAATGAAGTATGCAAGTTACTTTTAAGTTTTAAGTACATATGTGACTTCCTTAGCTTTCGCAGCCACAACTAGATTATTTCATACAAGATCAGATAGAAAGGTCACATAAATGTGAGGAAAACCATTCACTGTAATGTACTTGTAATTTTAGGACCTCAATTGAATGATATCTCTCTTATATGCACTCTTACTAAAGAATGCCAACTTGTTTTCATTTAGCTAAATGGTTTTAGATTTTTCTAAAGGAAACAATGAAATAAGAAAATTGGATTGCGTGATTCAGTTTGACTTTTTATCTTTGTCATAAATTGGAAAGTTTAACTTCAAGGAATGAATTGCTATTTTTGAAATATTGAGGACTAATTTGAATTTGGCTGCAATCTCAAAAGTCGAAATGATCCTTTACTTAAGGCACTAACAAATTGCCTTTGAAGATGTTAGGAAAAGATTTCATTAATCATTATATATTAAAAAAAGTTAATCAAATGCAGACAAAATTTGCATCTTCTTTAATGAAAGAAGCATTCACCGTGAAATGAAAAGAAGAGAAATTATGAAGGAAAAAATTATCAATAAAATACCTTATGCTATCCATTGAAAACACTAGCTCTTTATCAATGCCTTGATAATACTGATCAAAGTTTGAATCAGGAACATAGAGTTTCTGATTCTTCATGGCGACGACAGCCACTTGAACAAAGCTAGTAAGTAAGCTGCTCCTTGGTTTAACTTTAACATACAATGGCGAACCGATGATGAAACAGAGCAGATATGAACATTAGTCCTGTAGGCACTCCAAAGCCAATTTTCCATCCCAGGTTTTCAATGAACAAAATTTTAAGATTCTAAATAATATATACCTGACATAGAAGATGTTGAGTCTCTAACTTTATGTGACAATCTTAGACGTGGATAGGATCTTGGTCACCACTTGTTAAGTAATGCCGGAATAATTTGAGAAACAATCATAAACTGCAAGAGCAAAACTCAGATACAAATCACATCCTAGACTTTCAATTATTCTTCTATTTTTTAAATAAAAAATTTCTAACAATTATTTCCATTGGACTAGAATTAGATTCTCCATTGGGTCAAACCTATAAATAATTCTAAAACTAAAAAAGATGGCCAAATGGCTGTCAGTGATTATCAACATCTGGTCAGCAATAAACAAATGCGTAAAAACACAGTATATGAAAAAACAAAATTGTGTAAGTGTTAACCAATTCCCTCGCCAGCTGGATTGCAATGAAAAAAAGCAAAAAGTAGCAACAAGTGGATAATTAAATTATCAAAGGGTACCTAAAATATGTTGGGAGCCATGATAGTCAAGTGTAGTGACCCCAGCTACCATAGAAGTGAGCATATATCATTGCCCATATAGCAGGGCTTCAGAAAAAGGACTTCTAAGGCACATCTTGCGTTTGAGAAATAAGATATGAAACAGAGGTCCATTCCAAAACTATATTACAGCGCAAACACGTTACTACTCGTCTGTCGCATTCTGTCACACACACACATCCTCATCAGTTACAATTAGGGGCTGTTATACTTGGTGCAAACTCCTATGATATTCCACTCAAGAATATGGACCTGACCCGATGTTGTAGTGTCTGAAGTTAGAAAATTAGATATTTTTAAGAGGAGGAAATAAAAGAAAATGCTAAAAGGGTAACATGATGCAAAACAAAATGAGATCCAACAATTAGTTCTTAAAAAATTAAATATTAGAATATCATAATCCCAGCCAAAGAGAATTGGCAAGTCACTCCTCCCTTCAAGAAGACAAAATAGAAGCTCAAAAATTGTCATCAATTATTGAATATACCTTCAAAGAGCTGTTCAATACTTTTAGAGAACTTTTCCATGATTGTGTCATGGTACCTTGGACGCTTATGACTGAGACAATTGAAGGCAAAAGAAGTGACAATAACCCAGTAAACCGTAAGGCTCAAAATAATAAGTCAGAAGAAAAAGGGATAAAAAAGTAATGAAAGGTATCACATGAAGAAAACAAAAACAAAAAACCATGAGTACTCACATGAAAGAGATCCAGCATTTAATTGCGTCTCACCTCCTTCAATAACTTGATATGCCAAAAACTTTTAAAATTTAACTCAACAAAACAATCCATGATTTTAATTAAATTTGCAGCTCAAGAAAACTTATTTGAAGAACTTCACTTCTTTAAACAAATAGGCATCTGGAAACTGTATGAGATTTAGTTATTTCTACTTACTATGCAACCCCCAAAAAACCAAATAAATATTAGTTAATGAGATCAAATGTAGCTGTCCATGTTCACTACAAATATAAGACGCCATGGCACATGTATGTTTGTTTTGTGAGATATAAGTTTATAAAGGATATATAGTTACACACACATCATAGAGATGTGTATTTTGTCTCTATTTTGGTGAGACAAATTTCTAGTGGTGGACATATATTGTACACAAGTTTTGTGTCCATTGACAGATGGAAGAAAATGTAACACATTCACTTCTAATAGATGTGATCAACGGAGCATATAATTTATGTGTATGTTTGACTCATTAAATAATTTTTGTATAATTCTATTTTTCATGTGATTTTTTATGTGTATATTTGTCTTCTTTTTTTATGTCATCTAATCTTTCATATGAGAATTTAATCTTATTAAAATATACGAATGAATCTTCTAAAACTAATTATTAGTCTTAAGAAATATTTTATAGAAGACATTAGAATAAATTATGTCTAACTAAAGTTGATAAAATCTTAAAAGAGAGGCCATACTAAGATCTCATTAACTTTGTTACTTTACCTAGCTAGCTGCTAGAATTTTTTTCCCTTATGGTATTGACCTGCACATGGCTTCCATTCAAAAGAGTAAGCCTTAGAATCAAATACAAATACAAAGCATAAGTTTAACCAAATAAATAGTTGGCTAAGGCAGTAACCATCTATTTTCCTTAGAAGTTGGATTTCGACAGCTACTCCAAAAAATTATTCTTAATGTTCTGCATCTTTATTTAAGTTTTAATTATTATTTTCAACAAAAGAATTTACAATTATTCCAATACAATGAGAGCACATTTGGTTGGGGATATGGGCCAAAATAAACAAACACACCGTTGAAAAGTTATAAGATATAAGATATATAGTAATATAAAGTTCTTTGAGGCATTTCTTCAAACACCTTGAATGCACTCCCAAAAGCACGAAGAACTTTCGTAAAAAATGTTACCTGTGAGTAACTATATATCATTTTTCAATTGAAGATCGAAATGAGTAATTTTAATTGCAGATCATGAGAAGTTTCAATCAGTTGAGTGAGAAATACAATTAATTAGTTACTATCGATCTGCAGAAGTTACTATTCTCATTTCTCATGCAATTAGTACTTCAGGGAAAGATAAGAGAAGTAATAGATTAAGATCTACGTACCTCGAGAGTTTCCAATTCAGATCCTAGAGCAGGAATTTTAGATTGAATTCGAGATATCCTTGCCTATCATCACAATGGCGGTGACGATGGCGGCGACTTCCATGATAGTAGCGAATGAGAGAATGAAGAGGCAGATTCAGGTAGAGCAGGTGATTTGTGATTTCCATTTGAGAACCATGAGATCGACGATCAGAGTGACAGATTGAAGAGGTAGAGCAAGAAATTGAAGAGGATGGAGAGGTGGTTTCACCATTTCAGAGCACTAATAGCGAAAATAAGGAAATGATAATGAGAACGAAAATGCGTATTTGGATTTTGGGATCTAAGTTGAGAATAGGCAACACTTTTTGTTAAGTTTTTAAAAAAATTAAAACATATTTAGTAACATTTGAGTATAAATGTTACTTAATATTTAATTTTAAGATAATTACTAACATTTTACTAAATATTACAAGGTAAATGTTACTAAAAGTCTAAAATGTAATAGTGTGTTGTTGTTAGCTTTTAACCTAATTTTTTATTGCTTAGTGATGAGCGGATAATTTGTATGCTTTTTGGCATTGTTTTTAGTATATTTTTAGTATGATCTAGTTAGTTTTTAATATATTTTTATTAGTTTTTAGTTAAAATTCACTTTTCTGGACTTTACTATGAGTTTGTGTGTTTTTCTGTGATTTCAGGTATTTTCTGGCTGAAATTGAGGGATCTGAGCAAAAATCTGATCCAGAGACTCAAAAGGACTGCAGATGCTGTTGGATTCTGACCTCTCTGCACTCGAAGTGGATTTTCTGGAGCTACAGAAGCCCAATTGGAGCGCTCTCAACGGCGTTGGAAAGTAGACATCCTGGGCTTTCCAGCAATATATAATAGTCCATACTTTGCCCAAGATTTGATGGCCCAAACCGGCGTTCAAAGTCACCTCAAGAAATTCCAGCGTTAAACGCCGGAACTGGCACCTAATTGGGAGTTAAACGCCCAAACTGGCACTAAAGCTGGCGTTTAACTCCAAGGAGAGTCTCTACACGAAATTGCTTCATTGCTCAGCCCAAGCACACACCAAGTGGGCCCGGAAGTGGATTTTATGTCATTTACTCATTTATGTACTAGTTTTCTATAAGTAGGACTTTTTAAAAAGCTTTTAGGGAGACTTTTGGTAGCTATCTTTGTTTTATGCTATCTTAGACCTTTGGGAGGCTGGCCATTCGGCCATGCCTAGACCCTGTTCTTATGTATTTTCAACGGTGGAGTTTCTACACACCATAGATTAAGGTGTGGAGCTCTGCTGTACCTCGAGTATTAATGCAATCACTATTGTTCTTCCATTCAATTCCACTTGTTCTTTATCCAAGATATCACTTGTTCTTCAACATGATGAAGGTGATGATTGACGCCCATCACCATTCTCACTCATGAACAAGGTGACTGACAACCATTCTTGTTCTACACGCATCTGAGGCTTAGTGAATATCTCTTGGATTCCTGATTGCACGATGCATGGTTGATCGCCTGACAACCGAGTGCTCGCCTGACAAACGAGCCAACTATTCCGTGAGATCAGAGTCTTCGTGGTATAGGCAAGAACTGATGGCAGCATTCAAGAGAATCCGGAAGGTCTAACCTTGTCTGTGGTATTCTGAGTAGGATTCAATGACTGAATGACTGTGACGTGCTTCAAACCTGTAACCTACTGGGCGTTAGTGACAGACGCAAAAGAGAGATTCTATTCCGGTAGGGGAGGGAACCAAACCGGTGATTGGCAGTACTGTGACAGAGTGCGTGCATTAGCTTTCACTGCGAGGAAGGGAGGTAGCTGCTGACAACAGTGAAACCCTACACGAGCTTGCCATGGAAAGGAGTAAGAAGGATTGGATGAAGGCAGTAGGAAAGCAGAGAGACGGAAGGGAAGGCATCTTCATACACTTGTCTGAAGCTCTTACACCAATGATATACATAAGTATCACTATCCTTATCTTTATATTATTTTCGTTCATCATCATATACAATTGAGTTTGCCTGACTAAGATTTACAAGATGACCATAGCTTGCTTCAATGCTAACAATCTCCGTGGGATCGACCCTTACTCACGTAAGGTATTACTTGGACGACCCAGTGCACTTGCTGGTTAGTTGTGTGAAGTTGTAGTGATCACAATTTCGCGCACCACTTAGAAAAAAATGACAATCAAGAAAGTTATTGAGAAGAGTACTGATGAGCGGATAATTTATACGCTTTTTGGCATTGTTTTTAGGTAGTTTTTAGCAAATTCAAGCTACTTTTAGGGATGTTTTCATTAGTTTTTATATTAAATTTACATTTCTGGACTTTACTATGAGTTTGTGTGTTTTTCTGTGATTTCAGGTAAATTCTGGTTGAAATTGAGGGACTTGAGCAAAACTCTGAAAAAGGCTGACAAAAGGACTGCTGATGCTGTTGGAATCTGACCTCCCTGCACTCAAAATGGATTTTCTGGAGCTACTGAACTCCAAATGGCGCGCTCTCAACGACGTTGGAAAGTAGACATCCAGGGCTTTCCAGCAATATATAATAGTCCATACTATATTCGGAAATTAACGATGTAACTTGGCGTTGAACGCCAAGTTCATGCTGCTGTCTGGAGTTAAACGCCAGAAAAACGTCATGATCCGGAGTTGAACGCCCAAAACACGTCATAACTCAAAGTTCAACGCCAAGAAATGCCTTAGCTCGTGGATTGATCAAGCTCAGCCCAAGCACACACCAAGTGGGCCCCGGAAGTGAATTTATGCATCAATTACTTACTCATGTAAACCCTAGGAGCTAGTCTAGTATATATAGGACATTTATCTATTGTATTAGACATCTTTTGACCATCTTTTGACCACCTTAAACTCTTTATTCATTCGGTCACTTGATCATGGAGAGGGCTGGCCATTCGGCCATGCCTGAACCTCTTTCACTTATGTATTTTCAACGGTGGAGTTTCTGCACACCATAGATTAAGGGTGTGGAGCTCTGCTGTACCTCAAGTATCAATGAAGTTCTATTTTCTTTTATTCGGTCTCTATCTTATTCTTATTCCAAGATATTCATTCGTACCCAAGAACATGATGAATGTGATGAGTTAGATAACCCTCATTATTATTCTCACTTATGAACGCGCGTGATTGACAACCACTTCCGTTCTACATGCAACCGAGCTTGAATGTGTATCTCTTAGATTCCCCAACAGAATCTTCGTGGTATAAGCTAGATGGATGGCGGCATTTATGAGGATCCGGAAAGTCTCACCTTGTCTGTGGTATTTCGAGTAGGATCCTGGGAATCCGGAAAGTCTAACCTTGTCTGTGGTATTCCGAGTAGGATTCCGGTAATGAATGACTGTGACGTGCTTCAAACTTGCAACCTGCTGGGCGTTAGTGACAAACGCAAAAGAATCAAGGGATTTTACTCCAGTAGGAGCGGGAACCAACCGGTGATTAGCCGTACTGTGACAGAGTGCGTGAGCATTAGTTTTCACTGCGAGGATGGGATGTAGCCATCAACCATGGGTGATGCCTCCAGACTGATTAGCTGTGCGAGTGACAGCCGCATAGGATATTTTCCCGTGAGGATGAAAGTAGCCACAGCTGATGGTGAACCCCTATACAAAGCTTGCCATGGAAAGGAGTAAGAAGGATTGAGTAGAAGCAGTGGGAAGGCAGACGTCCGTGAGTCATACAGCACCTCCATACACTTATCTGAAATTCTCACCAATGAATCTACATAAGTATTTCTATCCTTTTTATTATTTATTTTCTATTTTATTATTCCTATCCTCGAACCCATAAATAATGTTTAATTCGCCTGAATGAGATCTACAAGGTGACCATAGCTTGCTTCATACCAACAATCTCTGTGGATTCGACCCTTACTCACGTAAGGTTTATTACTTGGACGACCCAGTACACTTGCTGGTTAGTTGAACAGAGTTGTGAAAATAAACAGTGCCCTAAGGGTATATTCATACAAGTACAAAGAACATAAGGATCACAATTTCGTCCACCAAGTTTTTGGCGCCGTTGCCGGGGATTGTTCGAGTATGGACAACTGACGGTTCATCTTGTTGCTCAGATTAGGTAATTTTCTTTTCAAAATTTTTTTTCAAAATTTTTCTTTTATTTTTCGAGTTTTTAAACTTTATTTTCGAAAAATAATAATAAAAATCCAAAAAAATTAGAAAATCATAAAAATCAAAAATATTTTATGTTTCTTGTTTGAGTATTGAGTCAATTTTTAAGTTTGGTGTCAATTGCATGCTTTTAAAATTTTTCTTGCTTTTTTCGAAAATCTCATGCATTCATAGTGTTCTTCATGATCTTCAAGTTGTTCTTGACAAGTCTTCTTGTTTGATCTTGATAATTTCTTATTTTGTGTTTTTGGTTGTTTTTCATGTGCATTTTTGCATTCATATTTTTCATACATTAAAGATTTCTAAGTTTGGTGTCTTGCATGTTTTCTTTGCATCAAAAATTTTTTCAAAATTATGTTCTTGATGTTCATCATGATCTTCATAGTGTTCTTGGTGTTCATCTTGACATTCATAGCATTCTTGCATGCATCTTGTGTCTTGATCCAAAATTTTCATGTTTTGGGTCATTTTTGTGTTTTTCTTTAAAAAAATTTTAAAAATCAAAAATATCTTTTCCTTATTTCCCTCCAAAATTTCGAAATTTTGGGTTGACTTGGTCAAATATTTTCAAAATTAGTTGTTTCTTACAAGTCAAGTCAAAATTTCAATTTTAAAAATCTTATCTTTTCAAAATCTTTTTCAAAAAATCATATCTTTTTCAATTTTTTTTATATAATTTTCGAAAATTTCAAAAATCTTTTTCAAAATATTTTCAAAATATTTTCCTTATCTTTATATCATATTTTCGAAAATTAACTAACAATTAATGTGATTGGTTCAAAAATTTGAAGTTTGTTACTTTCTTGTTAAGAAAGGTTCAATCTTTAAGTTCTAGAATCTTATCTTGTAGTTTCTTGTTAGTTAAGTAACTTTAAAAATTAAATCTTTTTCAAAATATCTTTTTCTTAAAAATCTTTTTATCTTTTTGTCTTATCTTTTTCAAAATATCTTATCTAACTTCTCATCCTTTTATCTTTTTAAATTTTGATTTCGAATCGTTTTCAACCAACCAACTAACTTTTTGTTTGTTTCTTATCTTTTTCAAAATCACCTAACTACTTCTCTCTCTTCTATTTTCGAAAATATCTCTCTCTTTTTCAAAAATTCTTTTTAATTAACTAATTGTTTCAAATTTTAATTTTAAATTACATTTATCTCTAATTTTCGAAAATCACTAACCCCTTTTCAAAATTATTTTCGAAATCTCTCTCTCTTCTCTTCTTCCATTTAATTATTTAATTACTAACATTTCTCTTCACCTCTCTTCATCCAAAATCCGAATCCATTCTTCATTCTTCTACCCCTTTCTCTTTCTACTAACATAAAAGAATCTCTATACTGTGACATAGAGGATTCCTCTTCTTTTCTTGTTTTCTTCTCTTTCATATGAGCAGGAACAGGGATAAAGGCACTCTTGTTGAAATAGATCCAGAACCTGAAAGGACTCTGAAGAGAAAATTAAGAGAAGCTAAATTACAACAATCCAGAAGAGACCTTCTTGAAATTTTCGAACAAGAGAAAGAGATGGCAGCCGAAAATAATAATAATAATGCAAGGAGAATGCTTGGTGACTTCACTAAGCCAACGTCCAAGTTTGATGGAAGAAGCATCTCCATTCCTGCCATTGGAGCCAATAACTTTGAGCTTAAGCCTCAGCTAGTTGCTTTAATGTAACAAAACTGCAAGTTTTATGGACTTCCATCTGAAGATCCTTACCAGTTTTTAACTGAGTTCTTGCAGATCTGTGAGACTGTAAAGACGAATGGAGTTGATCCTGAAGTCTACAGACTCATGCTTTTCCCTTTTGCTGTAAGAGACAGAGCTAGAATATGGTTGGATTCACAACCCAAGGATAGCCTGGACTCATGGGATAAGCTGGTCACTGCCTTCTTGGATAAATTCTTTCCTCCTCAAAAGCTGAGCAAGCTGAGAGTGGATGTTCAAACCTTCAAACAAAAAGATGGTGAATCCCTCTATGAAGCTTGGGAAAGATACAAACAGCTGACCAAGAGATGTCCATCTGATATGTTCTCAGAATGGACCATATTAGATATATTCTATTATGGTCTCTCTGAATTTTCGAAAATGTCATTGGATCATTCTGCAGGTGGATCCATTCACCTGAAGAAAACGCCTGAAGAGGCTCAAGAACTCATTGACATGGTTGCAAACAACCAGTTCATGTACACTTCTGAGAGGAATTCTGTGAACAATGGGATACCTCAAAAGAAAGGAGTTCTTGAAATTGATGCTCTGAATGCCATATTGGCTCAGAACAAAATGTTGACTCAACAGGTCAACATAATCTCTCAAAACCTGAATGGATTGCAACATGCATCCAACAGTACTAGAGAGGCAGCTTCTGAAGAAGCTTATGATCCTGAGAACCCTGCCATGGCAGAAGTTAATTACATGGGTGAACCTTATGGAAACACCTATAACTCACCATGGAGAAATCATCCAAATTTCTCCTGGAAGGATCAACAAAAGCCTCAACAAGGCTTTAATAATGGTGGACGCAATAGGCTGAACAATAGCAAGCCATATCCATCATCTTCTCAGCAACAGACTGAGAACTCTGAACAAAATAATTCTAATTTAGCTAATATAGTCTCTGATCTGTCAAAGGCCACTTTCAGTTTCATGAATGAAACAAGATCCTCCATTAGAAATCTGGAGGCACAAGTAGGCCAGCTGAGTAAGAAAGTTATTGAAACTCGTCCCAGCATTCTCCCAAGCAATACAGAAGAAAATCCAAAAGGAGAGTGCAAGGCCATTGACATAGTCAAAGTGGCCGAATGCACAAGGGAGGAGGAGGACGAAAATCCTAGTGAGGAAGACCTCCTGGGACGTTCCTCAAGCAAGAAGGAGTTTCCTATTAAGGATCCTGAGGAATCTGAGGCTCATCTAGAGACCATAGAGATTCCTTTAAATCTCCTTCTGCCATTCATGAGCTCTGAAGAATATTCATCCTCTGAAGAGAATGAAGATGTGACTGGAGAGCAAGTTGCTCAATACTTAGGAGTTATCATGAAGCTGAATGCCAAGCTGTTTGGTAATGAGACTTGGGAAAGTGAACCTCCCTTGCTCATTAGTGAACTAGATACTTGGATTCAGAAAACTCTACCTCAAAAGAAACAAGATCCTGGCAAGTTCTTAATACCTTGCACCATTGGCACCATGAGCTTTGAAAAAGCTCTATGTGATCTGGGGTCAGGGATAAATCTTATGCCACTCTCTGTAATGGAGAAGCTGGGGATCATTGAGGTACAACCTGCCTTGTTCTCATTACAATTGGCAGACAAGTCAATGAGACAAGCTTATGGAATAGTGGAGGACATGCTAGTAAGGGTTGAAGGCCTTTACATCCCTACTGATTTCATAATCCTAGACACTAGGAAGGAAGATGATGAATGCATCATCCTAGGAAGACCTTTCCTAGCCACAGCAGGAGCTGTGATAGATGTCAACAGAGGTGAGTTAGTCCTTCAATTGAATGGGGACTACCTTGTGTTTCAGGCACATGGCCATCCCTCTGTGACAAAAGAGAGTAAGCATGAAGAGCTTCTCTCAGTTCAGAGTCAAGAAGAGCCCACACAGTCAAACTCTAAGTTTGGTGTTGTGAGGCCACAACCAAACTCTAAGTTTGGTGTTCAAACCCCATATCCAAACTCTAAGTTTGGTGTTGGGAATACCACACTTAAGTTGACCTGATCACCTTGTGGCTCCATGAGAGCCACTGTCAAGCTATTGACATTAAAGAAGCGCTTGTTGGGAGGCAACCCAATTTTATTTATCTAATTTTATTTTATTTTGTTTCTTTGGTATTTTTGTGTTTTATTAGGTACATGATCATGAGGAGTCACGAAAAAAATCAAAAAAATTAAAAACAGAGTCAAAAACAGAAGAAAAAATTTTTCACCCTGGAGGTAGCGCAGACTGGCGTTCAACGCCAGTAAGATGCATCTGTCTGGCGTTCAACGCCAGAACAGAGCACCATTCTGGCGCTGAACGCCCAATACAAGCAACAACCTGGCGTTAAACGCCAGGATGGTGCACAGAGAGGGCATTCTGGCGTTCAACGCCAGAAACAAGCATGAAACTGGCGTTCAACGCCAGAAACATGCATTACATGGGCGTTGAACGCCCAGAACATGCATCAATGGGCGTTTGAACGCCAGAATGATGCATGAAGGCAATTTACACGCCTATATGGTGAAGGAATGGTATTTCTTTCCACCTCAGGATCTGTGGACCCCACAGGATCCTCACCTCAGGATCTGTGGACCCCACAGGATCCCCACCTATCATATTCCCACCTTACCTCCTAATCCTAGTTTTTGTGAATGTGATTACTCTTTCCCATATCACACTTCCCAAAATCTTCTTCATCAATCACCTCAATTCCTCTTCCCAATTACCCCATTCACCATTCACATCAACCTCCCCTTCCCCATAAACCCCACCTACCCTCATAAAATTCAAATTCAATTTCCCACCCATTCCCACCCAAATTGGCCGAACCTATACCCTCTCCTCTCCCTATAAATACCTTTCAATTCTTCTTCATTTTCACACAACACAAACCCCATCTTCTCCCACATAGCCGAAACCACTTCTCTCCCTCTCCACCATATTCTCTTCTTCTTCTTCTACTTTTCTTTTCTTTTCTTGCTCGAGGACGAGCAAATTTTAAGTTTGGTGTGGTAAAAGCTTAAGCTTTTTTTTGTTTTTCCATTACCAATGGCACCTAAGGCCGGAGCTTCCTCAAGAAAAGGGAAAGGGAAAGCAAAAGCTTCCACCTCCGAGTCATGGGAGAAGGAAAGATTCATTTCCAAGAGCCATCAAGACCACTTCTATGATGTTGTGGCAAAGAAGAAAGTGATCCCTGAGGTCCCTTTCAAGCTCAAGAAAAATGAGTATCCGGAGATCTGACATGAAATTCAAAGAAGAGGTTGGGAAGTCTTAGCCAACCCCATGCAACAAGTCGGAATTTTAATGGTTCAAGAGTTCTATGCCAATGCATGGATCACTAGGAACCATGACCAAAGTATGAACCCAAGCCCAAAGAATTATCTCACAATGGTTAGGGGGAAATACTTGGATTTTAGTCCGGAAAATGTGAGGTTGGCGTTTCACTTACCCATGATGCAAGGTGATGAACGCCCCTACACAAGAAGGGTCAACTTTAGCCAAAGGTTGGACCAAGTCCTTATGGACATATGTGTGGAAGGCGCCCAATGGAGAGTAGACTCCAAAGGCAAGCCAGTCCAACTAAGAAGACTGGACCTCAAGCCTGTAGCTAGAGGATGGTTGGAGTTCATCCAAAGATCCATCATCCCTACAAGCAACCGATCTGAAGTTACTGTGGATCGGGCCATCATGATTCATAGCATCATAATTGGAGAGGAAATAGAAGTTCATGAAGTCATCTCCAATGAACTCTACAAAATAGCTGACAAGCCTTCACACATGGCACGGCTGGCCTTCCCCCACCTTATATGCCATTTATGTTACTCAGCTGGAGTTATCATAGAAGGAGATGTCTCCATTGAAGAAGACAAGCCCATCACAAAGAAGAGGATGGAGCAAGCAAGAGAAGCCTCTCACGGCCCTCAAGAAGAACATGAGGAAGTTCACCATCAACAAATGCCTCAAGGAATGCACTTTCCTCCTAACAACTATTGGGAGCAACTCAACACCTCCTTAGAAGATTTGAGCCATAATGTTGAACAACTAAGGGTGGAACATCATGAGCACTCCATCATTCTCCAAGAAATAAGAGAAGATCAAAGAGCAATGAGGGAGGAGCAACAAAGGCAAGGAAGGGACATAGAAGAGCTTAAGAACATCATTGGTCCTTCAAGAAGAAGACGCCACTAAAGGTGGATTCATTCCTTGTTCTTTATTTCTTTCTGTTTTCGGTTTTTAGTATTGTGTTTATCTATGTTTTGTGTCTTTATTTCATGATCATTAGTATGTAACCATGCCTTAAAGCTATGAATAAATTCCATTAATCCTTCACCTCTCTTAAAAGAAAAATGTTTTAATTCAAAAGAACAAGAAGTACATGAATTTCGAATTTATCCTTGAATTTAGTTTAATTATATTGATGTGGTGACAATACTTTTTGTTTTCTGAATGAATGCTTGAACAGTGCATATGTCTTTTGATCTTGTTGTTTATGAATGTTAAAATTGTTGGCTCTTAAAAGAATGATGAACAAAGAGAAATGTTATTGAGGATCTGAAAAATCATGAAATTGATTCTTGAAGCAAGAAAAAGCAGTGAATAGCAAAAGCTTGCGAAAAAAAAAAGAGAAAAAAAATGGCGAAAAAAAAATTAGAAAAAAAAAAAGAAGAAGGAGCAGTAGAAAAAGCCAATAGCCCTTAAAACCAAAAGGCAAGGGTGAAAAGGATCCAAGGCTTTGAGCATCAATGGATAGGAGGGCCCAAGGAAATAAAATCCAGGCCTAAGCGGCTAAATCAAGCTGTCCCTAACCATGTGCTTGCGTCATGAAGGTCCAAGTGAAAAGCTTGAGACTAAGTGGTTAAAGTCGTGATCCAAGGCAAAAGAGTGTGCTTAAGAGCTCTGGACACCACTAACTGGGGACTTTAGCAAAGCTAAGTCACAATCTGAAAAGGTTCACCCAGTTATGTGTCTGTGGCATTTATGTATCCGGTGGTAATACTGGAAAACAAAATGCTTAGGGCCACGGCCAAGACTCATAAGTAGCTGTGTTCAAGAATCAACATGCTTAACTAGGAAAGTCAATAACACTATCCGAAATTCTAAGTTCCTAGAGAAGCCAATCATTCATAAACTTCAAAGGAAAAAGTGAGATGCCAAAACTGTTCAGAAGCAAAAAGCTACAAGTCCCGCTCATTTAATTATAATTAATATTCATTGATATTTCTGAATTTATAGTATATTCTCTTCTTTTTATCCTCATTGATTTTCAGTTGCTTGGGGACAAGCAACAATTTAAGTTTGGTGTTGTGATGAGCGGATAATTTATACGCTTTTTGGCATTGTTTTTAGGTAGTTTTTAGCAAATTCAAGCTACTTTTAGGGATGTTTTCATTAGTTTTTATATTAAATTTACATTTCTGGACTTTACTATGAGTTTTTGTGTTTTTCTGTGATTTCAGGTAAATTCTGGTTGAAATTGAGGGACTTGAGCAAAACTCTGAAAAAGGCTGACAAAAGGACTGCTGATGCTGTTGGAATCTGACCTCCCTGCACTCAAAATGGATTTTCTGGAGCTACTGAACTCCAAATGGCGCGCTCTCAACGACGTTGGAAAGTAGACATCCAGGGCTTTCCAGCAATATATAATAGTCCATACTATATTCGGAAATTAACGATGTAACTTGGCGTTGAACGCCAAGTTCATGCTGCTGTCTGGAGTTAAACGCCAGAAAAATGTCATGATCCGGAGTTGAACGCCCAAAACACGTCATAACTCAAAGTTCAACGCCAAGAAATGCCTTAGCTCGTGGATTGATCAAGCTCAGCCCAAGCACACACCAAGTGGGCCCCGGAAGTGAATTTATGCATCAATTACTTACTCATGTAAACCCTAGGAGCTAGTCTAGTATATATAGGACATTTATCTATTGTATTAGACATCTTTTGACCATCTTTTGACCACCTTAAACTCTTTATTCATTCGGTCACTTGATCATGGAGAGGGCTGGCCATTCGGCCATGCCTGAACCTCTTTCACTTATGTATTTTCAACGGTGGAGTTTCTGCACACCATAGATTAAGGGTGTGGAGCTCTGCTGTACCTCAAGTATCAATGAAGTTCTATTTTCTTTTATTCGGTCTCTATCTTATTCTTATTCCAAGATATTCATTCGTACCCAAGAACATGATGAATGTGATGAGTTAGATAACCCTCATTATTATTCTCACTTATGAACGCGCATGATTGACAACCACTTCCGTTCTACATGCAACCGAGCTTGAATGTGTATCTCTTAGATTCCCCAACAGAATCTTCGTGGTATAAGCTAGATGGATGGCGGCATTTATGAGGATCCGGAAAGTCTCACCTTGTCTGTGGTATTCCGAGTAGGATCCTGGGAATCCGGAAAGTCTAACCTTGTCTGTGGTATTCCGAGTAGGATTCCGGTAATGAATGACTGTGACGTGCTTCAAACTTGCAACCTGCTGGGCGTTAGTGACAAACGCAAAAGAATCAAGGGATTTTACTCCAGTAGGAGCGGAACCAACCGGTGATTAGCCGTACTGTGACAGAGTGCGTGAGCATTAGTTTTCACTGCGAGGATGGGATGTAGCCATCAACCATGGGTGATGCCTCCAGACTGATTAGCTGTGCGAGTGACAGCCGCATAGGATATTTTCCCGTGAGGATGAAAGTAGCCACAGCTGATGGTGAACCCCTATACAAAGCTTGCCATGGAAAGGAGTAAGAAGGATTGAGTAGAAGCAGTGGGAAGGCAGACGTCCGTGAGTCATACAGCACCTCCATACACTTATCTGAAATTCTCACCAATGAATCTACATAAGTATTTCTATCCTTTTTATTATTTATTTTCTATTTTATTATTCCTATCCTCGAACCCATAAATAATGTTTAATTCGCCTGACTGAGATCTACAAGGTGACCATAGCTTGCTTCATACCAACAATCTCTGTGGATTCGACCCTTACTCACGTAAGGTTTATTACTTGGACGACCCAGTACACTTGCTGGTTAGTTGAACGGAGTTGTGAAAATAAACAGTGCCCTAAGGGTATATTCATACAAGTACAAAGAACATAAGGATCACAATTTCGTCCACCAAGTACCACAAAAAAGGATGGACCAAAATATAATGCAAGCATATATATGTTAGAACAACTCAATTTTTTGTATAATATAGTTATCTAACATAAATTTTATTTATTTACAAAAACTCATGATTTAAAATGCTCCACAAGATCCATTTATGATTTATTTCACAACATGAGCAATGACAAGAAAGCTGTTGTCGAAGAATTGGGATTTGTTGCTATGACACATATCCCAGCCTTGAATGTGCCACATAAGCTCCTGAAAGAATTGGCATATTCATTTGATTTATACAATAGCACATACGGTGTAATCGAGATCATCCCTGGAAATATAAGAGATGCCCTTGACTTGAATGCATCTGGTAAAAATCCATTTTATAATCTATTATGTATATCAAATTTTGATTTTTTTAAAATTATTTCTATGTTATTAAAATATTATTGCTGCTGTTGTAGGGGAGTGCTATCCAAGCAAAATTAAAAATAAAAAAATTAATGAGAAGAAAAAGGAAGTAATAAAAAACTTCAAAGGTCGTACTTTGTCACGATTGACAAAGTCTATGATTGACATGAGTCTTGATGGGCTGAAAAATCAATTGAGATTCAAGCATTCATCCTCTATATCCAGAAGTGCTTCGTGCTGTCAACAACAATAAACAAAATTTTTTCGGTTCACATGCCCCCATTCCTTATGTGGATACAATATAAGAATGGTATTGGGTTGCTCATGTTCTTAACTTCTTCATCAAAGGCATTAGAGGGCACAAATTGAAAAAATATACAGTTGATGTCTGTCTCTTTGTGATAATGATCATATATTTCATAAATCCACAAACAAGAATAAGTCGGTGGATAGAATTGTTGGACCACCGTGGGTTCAACATTGGACTAGGGAGAAACTGGTTCAAAGAATAGAAAGTGAGGTGAAGAATGAAATGGTAACTCAATATATATCTTTTCTTTAATTTTGGTGTATTTATTTTAAATATATTATGCTAACTAATGTTTTTTCTATTTTAGGGCCTCGTGAGAAGAGCATAGCTGAGAGACTAATCAAAAGACAAAAAGAAGGGAAAAAGGATGGAAAAAACAGAAGCAACAAAAGAAGCCACAAAAAAAACTATTATATCGCACTCATCTTCAGAAAGTGAAAGTGTTTGAGTATGAGTTTGATTCTGAACATGAATCAGAGGAGACACTGAAGAGAAAAAAATAACCTCAAAGAATGGCAGAAGTAAGTATTACTTTTTGATGTCTTTTGTATATATTTATTCTCTTTATTTACCTCGTGTGTTTGTACTTTTCTAGTATAGATTCCGAAAAAAAGAAGCGCGTTATTGTGGATTCATCTTCCCAAACAGAGGTTAAATCTGATGATGAGTAAGATTCAGAAACTATCATTGTAATATTATATTTTATTTTTTCATCGAAAGTTTTTTTATAAACATAATTTTTTACATGTATTATCAGAAGTGAAGAAATAGAGGAAATAACAAAAAGAAGATTGAAGAAAAATGACAGGCCTGCACAAAAGTATGTATTATTTTTCGGTATTCTATTTTTGTCAATTTTATATATTTGCCTGATGATTGTTGCTTTCTTATCATGGAATCCAAAAAGAGAAAGCGTGTTATTGTGGATTCATCTTCCCAAATAGAAACTAAATCGATCACGAGTGAGATTCAGAAACTATCATTGTAAAGCTATGTTTTGTTTTTTCATCAAAATTTTCTTTATTAATAGAATTTTATGCATGTATTGTCAGAAATGAAGAAATACAAGAAATAACAAAAGCAAGATTGAAGAAAAAAATGATAAGCCTGCACAAAAGTATGTGTTAATTTTCGGTGTATTTTGCCAATTTTATTGTATTTTTTTACCTAATGATTGCTTGCTTTTCTAGGATGCAGGAAAAAAACCAAAGATATTCCAAAAAATGGGCTCCACTCAACAGAAGCTCACTATGATTCTTTGCAAACATAAGATTCAATATCTGAAATTCTTTCTTTCCTAAAATTTTCTAAAACTTGATGTAATTACTCTAGTTTTACTGAATAATGTTTATTTTGTCCTTCGAATGCCACATGTAAATTTGTCGAGTGAAAATAATCCTGTATTTCAAACACGGACAAGCTATCAGAGCTCTGTAAATCAACCAAGTGATAATATGTAATTTTTATTTCTCTTACCATTTCTTTATTTCTTGTTCTACCATAATCTGCTTTTGATTTCATATATTTTTTTAGAAGAAAAAGCTCTTTTAAGATTTTATTCAAGAAAAAAAATTGCAACTATCTAAATTCTCATATAGCAGAGGTTGTATTTTTATTGAATGCTTAAGGTGTTATGGTGAGATGATTTCAGTGCATTATAGGTTTAAAGAACAAGAAGAAACATTGCATGAACCAAACCTGTTCAGGAAGCAAGAATAGAAATCCAATTGAAGGAAAGGATGAGTAGCACAATTGTTGATATCAATAATGATCCTAAAGAAAAATAATTGTTCTTTGAACACAAACTCATTCTCAATCTGAATCACTAGACATGTGTGTTTCCCAGTTCACTTTCAATGTTCTTATCATTGAGTTGATCATTTGCACCTGAATCTTTATTGTATATTAACTTCTTCATTTGAAACTAGACAGAGGATAGTGGGATACTGATGAGCGGATAATTTATACGCTTTTGGCATTGTTTTTATATAGTTTTTAGTAAGTTTAAGCTACTTTTAGGGATGTTTTCCTTAGTTTTTATGTTAAATTCACATTTCTGGACTTTACTATGAGTTGTGTGTTTTTCTGTGATTTCAGGTAAATTCTGACTGAAATTGAGGGATTTGAGCAAAACTCTGAAAAAGGCTGACAAAAGGACTGCTGATGCTGTTGGAATCTGACCTCCCTGCACTCGAAATGGATTTTCTGGAGCTACAGAACTCCAAATGGCGCGCTCTCAACGGCGTTGGAAAGTAGACATCTAGGGCTTTCCAGCAATATATAATAGTCCATACTTTATTCGAAGAATGACGACGCAACTTGGCGTTGAACGCCAAGTACACGCTCCTTTCTGGAGTTAAACGCCAGAAAAACGTCATAATCCGGAGTTGAACGCCCAAAGCACATCATAACTCGAAATTCAACTCCAAGAGAAGCCTCAGCTCGTGGATAGATCAAGCTCAGCCCAAGCATACACCAAGTGGGCCCCGGAAGTGGATTTATGCATCAATTACTTACTCATGTAAACCCTAGTAGCTAGTCTAGTATATATAGGACCTCTTACTATTGTATTAGACATCCTGGATCCTGGATTGTATTTTGATCTAGTGATCACGTTTAGGGGGCTGGCCATTCGGCCATGCCTGAACCTCTTGCTTATGTATTTTCAACGGTGGAGTTTCTGCACACCATAGATTAAGGGTGTGGAGCTCTGCTGTACCTCAGAGATTAATGAAGTTCTATTTCCTTTTATTCAATTCTCTATCTTATTCTTATTCCAAGATATTCATTCGTACCCAAGAATATGATGAATGTGATGAGCTAATAACTCTCATCATCATTCTCACTTATGAGCGCGCGTGATTGACAACCACTTCCGTTCTACATGCAACAAAGCTTGAATGTGTATCTCTTAGATTCCCCAACAGAATCTTTGTGGTATAAGCTAGATAGATGGCGGCATTCATCTGGATCCGGAAAGTCCAACCTTGTCTGTGGTGTTCCGAGTAGGATCCTGGGAATCCGGAAGGTCTCACCTTGTCTGTGGTATTCCGAGTAGGATTCCGTTCATGAATGACTGTGACGTGCTTCAAACTTTAACCTGCTGGGCGTTAGTGACAAACGCAAAAGAGGGATTCTATTCCAGTAGGAGCGGGAACCAACCGGTGATTGGCCGTACTGTGACAGAGTGCGTGCATAGCTTTCACTGCGAGGATGGGATGTAGCTATCAACCATGGGTGATGCCTCCAGACTGGTTAGCTGTGCGAGTGACAGCCGTGCAGGTTATTTCCCCGAGAGGAATGAAAGTAGCCACAGTTGATAGTGAACCCCTATACAAAGCTTGCCATGGAAAGGAGTAAACTCAGGATTGAATTGAAGCAATAGGAGAGCAGGCGTCCGAGAGCTCTACAGCACCTCCATTCCGCTTATCTGAAATTCCTACCAATGAATCTGCATAAGTATTTCTATCCTTTTATTATTTATTTTATTAATATTCGAACTCACCATAAACAGATTTAATCTGCCTAACTGAGATTTGCAAGGTGACCATAGCTTGCTTCATACCAACAATCTCTGTGGATTCGACCCTTACTCACGTAAGGTTATTACTTGGACGACCCAGTACACTTGCTGGTTAGTTGAACGGAGTTGTGAAGGAAGGTCAATTTCTAAAAAGGAATAATTTTACAATGATGCCAAAAGGCACAAAATAGGAATCACAATTTCGTCCACCAAGTTTTTGGCGCCGTTGCCGTGGATTGTTCGAGTATGGACAACTGACGGTTCATCTTGTTGCTCAGATTAGGTAATTTTCTTTTCAAAAATCTTTTTCAAAATTTTTCTTTTATTTTTCGTTTTTCAAAACCTTATTTTCAAAAATATTAATAAAAATCCAAAAAAAATTAGAAAATCATAAAATCCAAAAATATTTTGTGTTCTTGTTTAAGTCTTGAGTCAATTTTTAAGTTTGGTGTCAATTGCATGCTTTTAAAATTTTTCTTGCATTTTTTCGAAAATCCATGCATTCATAGTGTTCTTCATGATCTTCAAGTTGTTCTTGACAAGTCCTCTTGTTTGATCTTGATGATTTCTTGTTTTGTGTTGTTTGATGTTTTTCATGTGCATTTTTGCATTCATATTTTCCATGCATTAAAAATTTCTAAGTTTGGTGTCTTGCATGTTTTCTTTGCATCAAAAATTTTTGAAAAATATGTTCTTGATGTTCATCATGATCTTCAAAGTGTTCTTGGTGTTCATCTTGACATTCATAGCATTCTTGCATGCATCTTGTGTCTTGATCCAAAATTTCCATGTTTTGGGTCATTTTTGTGTTTTTCTTTAAAAATTTAAAAATAAAAAATATCTTTTCCTTATTTCCCTCCAAAATTTCGAAATTTTGGGTTGACTTGGTCAAAAATTTTCAAAATTAGTTGTTTCTTACAAGTCAAGTCAAAATTTCAATTTTAAAAATCTTATCTTTTCAAAATCTTTTTCAAAAATTATATCTTTTTCATTTTTTTATTTATTTTCGAAAATTTCAAAAATCTTTTTCAAATTATTTTCAAAATCTTTTTCTTATCTTTATATGTAAGTTTCGAAAATTCACTAATAATTAATGTGATTGGTTCAAAAATTTGAAGTTTGTTACTTTCTTGTTAAGAAAGGTTCAATCTTTAAGTTCTAGAATCTTATCTTGTAGTTTCTTGTTAGTTAAGTCATCTTAAAAATCAAATCTTTTTCAAAATATCTTTTTCTTAAAAATCTTTTTATCTTTTATCTTATCTTTTTCAAAAAAAATTTTATCTTTTTCAAAATTTGATTTCAAAATATCTTATCTAACTTCTTATCTTCTTATCTTCTTATCTTTTTAAATTTTGATTTCAAATCTTTTTCAATCAACTAACTAACTTTTTGTTTGTTTCTTATCTTTTTCAAAACCACCTAACTACTTTTCTCTTTCCTATTTTCGAAAATATCTCTCTTTTTTTTTCAAAAATTCTTTTTAATTAATTAATTGTTTTATGTTTTAATTTTGATTACAATTTATTTTTAATTTTCGAAAATTACTAACTCTTTTTCAAAATTATTTTCGAAATCTCTCTCCTCTTTCTTCTTCTATTTAATTATTTAATTACTAACACTTCCCCTCACCTCTCTTCATCCAAATCCGAATCCATTCTTCATTCTTCTACCCCTTTCTTTTTCTACTAACATAAAGGAATCTCTATACTGTGACATAGAGGATTCCTTCTTTCTTTTTTGTGTTCCCTTTTCTTTCATATGAGCAGGAACAGGGACAAAGGCACTCTTGTTGAAGTTGATCCAGAACCTGAAAGGACTCTGAAGAGAAAATTAAAAGAAGCTAAATTACAACAATCCAGAAGCAACCTTTTAGAAAATTTCGAACAAGAGGAAGAGATGGCCGAAAATAATGATAATAATGCAAGGAGAATGCTTGGTGACTTCACAAAGCCAACATCCAAGTTTGATGGAAGAAGCATCTCCATTCCTGCCATTGGAGCCAATAACTTTGAGCTTAAGCCTCAACTAGTTGCATTAATGCAACAAAACTGCAAGTTTTATGGACTTCCATCTGAAGATCCTTATCAGTTTTTAACTGAGTTCTTGCAGATCTGTGACACTGTAAAGACAAATGGAGTTAATCCTGAAGTCTACAGACTCTTGCTTTTCCCTTTTGCTGTAAGAGACAGAGCTAGAGTATGGTTGGATTCACAACCCAAGGATAGCCTGGACTCATGGGATAAGCTTGTCACTGCATTCTTAGACAAGTTCTTTCCTCCTCAAAAGCTGAGCAAGCTGAGAGTGGATGTTCAAACCTTCAAACAAAAGATGGTGAATCCCTCTATGAAGCTTGGGAAAGATACAAGCAGCTGACCAAGAGATGTCCATCTGACATGTTTTCAGAATGGACCATATTAGATATATTCTATTATGGTCTCTCTGAATTTTCGAAAATGTCACTGGATCATTCTGCAGGTGGATCTATTCACCTGAAGAAAACGCCTGAAGAGGCTCAAGAACTCATTGACATGGTTGCAAACAACCAGTTCATGTACACCTCTGAGAGGAATTCCGTGAACAATGGGGTACCTCAGAAGAAAGGAGTTCTTGAAATTGATGCTCTGAATGCCATATTGGCTCAGAACAAAGTGTTGACTCAACAGGTCAACATGATCTCTCAGAATCTGAATGGATTGCAACATGCATCCAATAGTACTAGAGAGGTAGCTTCTGAAGAAGCTTATGATCCTGAAAACCCTGCCATGGCAGAAGTTAATTACTTAGGTGAACCTTATGGAAACACCTATAACTCATCATGGAGAAATCATCCAAATTTCTCCTGGAAGGATCAACAAAAACCTCAACAAGGTTTTAGCAATGGTGGACGTGCAAGGCTGAATAATAGTAAGCCATATCCATCATCTTCTCAGCAACAGACAGAGAACTCTGAACAAAACAATTCTAATTTAGCCAACATAGTCTCTGATCTGTCAAAGGCCACTTTCAGTTTCATGAATGAAACCAGATCTTCCATTAGAAATCTGGAAGCACAAGTGGGCCAGCTGAGCAAGAAAGTTATTGAAACTCCTCCCAGTATTCTCCCAAGTAATACAGAAGAAAATCCAAAAGGAGAGTGCAAGGCCATTGATGTAATCAAAGTGACCGAATGCACTAGGGAGGAGGAGGACGAAAATCCCAAGAAGAAAGACCTCCTGGGACGTCCTTCAAGCATGAAGGAGTTTCCTATTAAGGATCCAGAGGAATCTGAGGCTCATCTAGAGACCATAGAGATCCCATTAAATCTCCTTCTGCCATTCATGAGCTCTGAAGAATATTCATCCTCTGAAGAGGATGAAGATGTGATTGGAGAGCAAGCTGCTCTATATTTAGGAGCTATCATGAAGCTGAATGCCAAACTGTTTGGTAATGAGACTTGGGAAAGTAAACCTCCCTTACTCATTAGTGAACTAGACACTTGGATTCAGAAAACTCTACCACAAAAGAAACAAGATCCTGGCAAGTTCTTAATACCTTGTACCATTGGCACCATGAGCTTTGAAAAAGCTCTATGTGACCTGGGGTCAGGGATAAATCTTATGCCACTCTCTGTAATGGAGAAGATGGGGATCATTGAGGTACAACCTGCCTTGTTCTCACTACAATTGGCAGATAAGTCCATAAGACAAGCTTATGGATTAGTAGAGGACGTGCTAGTAAAGGTTGAAGGCCTTTACATCCCTACTGATTTCATAATCCTAGATACTAGGAAGGAAGATGATGAATGCATCATCCTAGGAAGACCTTTCCTAGCCACAGCAGGAGCTGTGATAGATGTCAACAGAGGTGAGTTAGTCCTTCAATTGAATGGGGACTACCTTGTGTTTCAAGCACATGGCCATCCTTCTATGACAAAAGAGAGTAAGCATGAAGAGCTTCTCTCAGTTCAGAGACAAGAAGAGCCTCCACAGTCAAACTCTAAGTTTGGTGTTGTGAGGCCACAACCAAACTCTAAGTTTGGTGTTCAAACCCCATATCCAAACTCTAAGTTTGGTGTTGGGAATACTACACACTAAATTGACCTGATCACCATGTGGCTCCATGAGAGTCACTGTCAAGCTATTGACATTAAAGAAGCGCTTGTTGGGAGGCAACCCAATTTTATTTATCTAATTTTATTTTATTTTGTTTCTTTGTTATTTTTGTGTTTTATTAGGTACATGATCATGAGGAGTCACGAAAAAAATAAAAAAAAATTAAAAACAGAGTCAAAAACAGAAGAAAAAAATTTTTCACCCTGGAGGCGCACAGGCTGGCGTTCAACGCCCAGAAGGAGCATCTTTCTGGCGTTCAACGCCAGAACAGAGCATCTTTCTGGCGTTGAACGCCCAAAACAAGCAACAACCTGGCGTTTAACGCCAGGATGCGCACACAGAGGACAATCTGGCGCTGAACGCCAGAAACAAGCATGAAACTGGCGTTCAACGCCAGAAACGTGCATAACATGGGCGTTTAACGCCCAGAACTAGCATCAATGGGCGTTTGAACGCCAGAATGATGCATGAAGGCATGTTACATGCCTATATGGTGAAGGAATGGTATTTGTTTTCACCTCAGGATCTGTGGACCCCACAGGATCCCCACTACAGGATCTGTGGACCCCACAGGATCCCCACCTACCACATTTCTTTTAATCCTAATCACATTCTTCTAATCTAAATCTCATTCTCAATGTCACACTTCCCAAAAACCTTCACCTATCACCTCAATTCCTCTTCCCAATTACCCCATTCACCATTCACATCATCCTCCTCTTCCCCATACACCCCACCTACCCCCACTACTTTCAAATTCAATTTCCCACCCATTCCCACCCAAAATGACCGAAACCCAACCCTACCCCTCCCTATAAATACCCTTCTTTTCTTTTACATTTTCACACAACACAAACCCACATTCTCCCACATAACCGAACCCTCTCTTCTCCCTCTCTCCATATTTTCTTCTTCTTCTTCTACTCTTCTTTTCTTTTTGCTTGGGGACAAGCAAATTTTAAGTTTGGTGTGGTAAAAAGCCTAAGCTTTTTATTTTTTTCATTCACCATCAATGGCACCCAAGACCGGAGTTTCCTCAAGAAAAGGAAAAGGGAAGGCAAAAGCTTCCACTTCCGAGTCATGGGAGAAGGAGAGATTCATCTCCAAGAGCCATCAAGACCACTTCTATGATGTTGTGGCAAAGAAGAAAGTGATCCCTGAGGTCCCTTTCAAGCTCAAGAAGAATGAGTATCCAGAAATCCGACATGAAATTCAAAAAAGAGGTTGGGAAGTCTTAGCCAACCCCATGCAACAAGTCGGAATTCTCATGGTTCAAGAGTTCTATGCCAATGCATGGATCACTAGAAACCATGACCAAAGTATGAACCCAAGCCCAAAGAATTATCTCACAATGGTTAGGGGAAATACTTGGATTTTAGTCCGGAGAATGTGAGGTTGGCGTTTCATTTGCCTATGATGCAAGGTGATGAACACCCCTACACTAGAAGGGTCAACTTTGATCAAAGGTTGGACCAAGTCCTTAGGGACATTTGTGTGGAAGGCGCCCAATGGAAAGTTGACTCCAAAGGCAAGCCAGTCCAACTAAGAAGACTGGACCTCAAGCCTGTAGCTAGAGGATGGTTGGAGTTCATTCAAAGATCCATCATCCCTACAAGCAACCGATCTGAAGTTACTGTGGATCGGGCCATCATGGTTCATAGCATCATGATTGGTGAAGAAGTAGAGGTTCATAAAGTCATAGCCAATGAACTCTACAAAATAGCTGACAAGCCTTCATACATGGCACGGCTAGCATTCCCTCACCTCATATGCCATCTATGTTATTCAGCTGGAGTTATCATAGATGGAGATGCCTCCATTGAAGAAGACAAGCCCATCACCAAGAAAAGGATGGAGCAAACAAGGGAAGTTCCTCACGGCCCTCAAGAAGAACATGAGGAAGTTCATCATCAACAAATGCCTCATGGAATGCACTTTCCTCCCAACAACTATTGGGAGCAACTTAGCACCTCCTTGGAAGATTTGAGCCATAATGTGGAACAACTAAGGGTGGAACACCATGAACACGCCCTCACTCTTCAAGAAATAAGAGTAGATCAAAGAGCAATGAGGGAGGAGCAACAAAGGCAAGGAAGGGACATAGAAGAGTTGAAGAACATCATTGGTCCTTCAAGAAGAAGACGCCACTAGAGGTGGATTCATTCCTTGTTCTTTATTTCTTTCTGTTTTCGGTTTTTAATTATTATGTTTATCTATGTTTTGTGTCTTTATTTCATGATCATTAGTATGTAACCATGCCTTAAAGCTATAAATAAATTCCATTAGTCCTTCACCTCTCTTAAAAGAAAAATGTTTTAATTCAAAAGAACAAGAAATACATAATTTTCGAAATTATTATTGAATTTAGTTTAATTATTTTGATGTGGTGACAATGCTTTTGTTTTCTGAATGAATGAATGAACAGTGCATATGTCTTTGGATCTTGTTGTTTATGAGTGTTAAGATTGTTGGTTCTTGAAAGAATGATGAACAAGGAGAGATGTTATTGATGATCTGAAAAATTCATGGAATTGATTCTTGAAGCAAGAAAAAGCAGTGAAAAAAAAAAAAAAAAAAGAGAAGAGACCTAAAAAGAGTATATAGAAAAAGAAGGAGCACTAGAAAAAGCCAATAGCCCTTAAAACCAAAAGGCAAGGGTAAAAAGGATCCAAGGCTTTGAGCATCAATGGATAGGAGGAGACACTGAAGAGAAAAAAATAACCTCAAAGAATGGCAGAAGTAAGTATTACTTTTTGATGTCTTTTGTATATATTTATTCTCTTTATTTACCTCGTGTGTTTGTACTTTTCTAGTATAGATTCCGAAAAAAAGAAGCGCGTTATTGTGGATTCATCTTCCCAAACAGAGGTTAAATCTGATGATGAGTAAGATTCAGAAACTATCATTGTAATATTATATTTTATTTTTTCATCGAAAGTTTTTTTATAAACATAATTTTTTGCATGTATTATCAGAAGTGAAGAAATAGAGGAAATAACAAAAAGAAGATTGAAGAAAAATGACAGGCCTGCACAAAAGTATGTATTATTTTTCGGTATTCTATTTTTGTCAATTTTATATATTTGCCTGATGATTGTTGCTTTCTTATCATGGAATCCAAAAAGAGAAAGCGTGTTATTGTGGATTCATCTTCCCAAATAGAAACTAAATCGATCACGAGTGAGATTCAGAAACTATCATTGTAAAGCTATGTTTTGTTTTTTCATCAAAATTTTCTTTATTAATAGAATTTTATGCATGTATTGTCAGAAATGAAGAAATACAGGAAATAACAAAAGCAAGATTGAAGAAAAAAATGATAAGCCTGCACAAAAGTATGTGTTAATTTTCGGTGTATTTTGCCAATTTTATTGTATTTTTTTACCTAATGATTGCTTGCTTTTCTAGGATGCAGGAAAAAAACCAAAGATATTCCAAAAAATGGGCTCCACTCAACAGAAGCTCACTATGATTCTTTGCAAACATAAGATTCAATATCTGAAATTCTTTCTTTCCTAAAATTTTCTAAAACTTGATGTAATTACTCTAGTTTTACTGAATAATGTTTATTTTGTCCTTCGAATGCCACATGTAAATTTGTCGAGTGAAAATAATCCTGTATTTCAAACACGGACAAGCTATCAGAGCTCTGTAAATCAACCAAGTGATAATATGTAATTTTTATTTCTCTTACCATTTCTTTATTTCTTGTTCTACCATAATCTGCTTTTGATTTCATATATTTTTTTAGAAGAAAAAGCTCTTTTAAGATTTTATTCAAGAAAAAAAATTGCAACTATCTAAATTCTCATATAGCAGAGGTTGTATTTTTATTGAATGCTTAAGGTGTTATGGTGAGATGATTTCAGTGCATTATAGGTTTAAAGAACAAGAAGAAACATTGCATGAACCAAACCTGTTCAGGAAGCAAGAATAGAAATCCAATTGAAGGAAAGGATGAGTAGCACAATTGTTGATATCAATAATGATCCTAAAGAAAAAATAATTGTTCTTTGAACACAAACTCATTCTCAATCTGAATCACTAGACATGTGTGTTTCCCAGTTCACTTTCAATGTTCTTATCATTGAGTTGATCATTTGCACCTGAATCTTTATTGTATATTAACTTCTTCATTTGAAACTAGACAGAGGATAGTGGGATACTGATGAGCGGATAATTTATACGCTTTTTGGCATTGTTTTTATATAGTTTTTAGTAAGTTTAAGCTACTTTTAGGGATGTTTTCCTTAGTTTTTATGTTAAATTCACATTTCTGGACTTTACTATGAGTTTGTGTGTTTTTCTGTGATTTCAGGTAAATTCTGACTGAAATTGAGGGATTTGAGCAAAACTCTGAAAAAGGCTGACAAAAGGACTGCTGATGTTGTTGGAATCTGACCTCCCTGCACTCGAAATGGATTTTCTGGAGCTACAGAACTCCAAATGGCGCGCTCTCAACGGCGTTGGAAAGTAGACATCCAGGGCTTTCCAGCAATATATAATAGTCCATACTTTATTCGAAGAATGACGACGCAACTTGGCGTTGAACGCCAAGTACACGCTCCTTTCTGGAGTTAAACGCCAGAAAAACGTCATAATCCGGAGTTGAACGCCCAAAGCACATCATAACTCGAAATTCAACTCCAAGAGAAGCCTCAGCTCGTGGATAGATCAAGTTCAGCCCAAGCATACACCAAGTGGGCCCCGGAAGTGGATTTATGCATCAATTACTTACTCATGTAAACCCTAGTAGCTAGTCTAGTATATATAGGACCTCTTACTATTGTATTAGACATCCTGGATCCTGGATTGTATTTTGATCTAGTGATCACGTTTAGGGGGCTGGCCATTCGGCCATGCCTGAACCTCTTGCTTATGTATTTTCAACGGTGGAGTTTCTGCACACCATAGATTAAGGGTGTGGAGCTCTACTGTACCTCAGAGATTAATGAAGTTCTATTTCCTTTTATTCAATTCTCTATCTTATTCTTATTCCAAGATATTCATTCGTACCCAAGAATATGATGAATGTGATGAGCTAATAACTCTCATCATCATTCTCACTTATGAGCGCGCGTGATTGACAACCACTTCCGTTCTACATGCAACAAAGCTTGAATGTGTATCTCTTAGATTCCCCAACAGAATCTTCGTGGTATAAGCTAGATAGATGGCGGCATTCATCTGGATCCGGAAAGTCCAACCTTGTCTGTGGTGTTCCGAGTAGGATCCTGGGAATCCGGAAGGTCTCACCTTGTCTGTGGTATTCCGAGTAGGATTCCGTTCATGAATGACTGTGACGTGCTTCAAACTTTAACCTGCTGGGCGTTAGTGACAAATGCAAAAGAGGGATTCTATTCCAGTAGGAGCGGGAACCAACCGGTGATTGGCCGTACTGTGACAGAGTGCGTGCATAGCTTTCACTGCGAGGATGGGATGTAGCTATCAACCATGGGTGATGCCTCCAGACTGGTTAGCTGTGCGAGTGACAGCCGTGCAGGTTATTTCCCCGAGAGGAATGAAAGTAGCCACAGTTGATAGTGAACCCCTATACAAAGCTTGCCATGGAAAGGAGTAAACTCAGGATTGAATTGAAGCAATAGGAGAGCAGGCGTCCGAGAGCTCTACAGCACCTCCATTCCGCTTATCTGAAATTCCTACCAATGAATCTGCATAAGTATTTCTATCCTTTTATTATTTATTTTATTAATATTCGAACTCACCATAAACAGATTTAATCTGCCTAACTGAGATTTGCAAGGTGACCATAGCTTGCTTCATACCAACAATCTCTGTGGATTCGACCCTTACTCACGTAAGGTTATTACTTGGACGACCCAGTACACTTGCTGGTTAGTTGAACGGAGTTGTGAAGGAAGGTCAATTTCTAAAAAGGAATAATTTTACAATGATGCCAAAAGGCACAAAATAGGAATCACAATTTCGTCCACCAGATACTCACTACAATACCTAGATAGAGTTGAAGAGGAGGAGACAAGCTTCGCATGCCAAAAACGGATCATCATTCGGATCTTCGGAGAGAAAGTTATGGTGGTTTGAAGTTTCAAAAGGAGGCTGGAGTTTCTCTCTTCTTCCCTCTCTCTCTATTTTCGAACCTCTCTCATAAATGGGGGGTATGGTGCTTGAAAGTTTGTTTAGTGATGTTATATATATGTGGGCTTGGGTCCATTTGGGCTCGGTTCACTCGGTTTAGCCCGTTTGGCCCAACTTTAGGCCAAAACCTTTAAGATTAGCGTTTTAATTTGCATTTTAGATATTTTTAACTTCCCAATTTATAGATTCTAATTTATTAACCTTTCTCACTCATAATTAATTTTCCAGTCACAGTATCGGACAGTCTAAACTGGTACTGTTGGTTAAATTTTCAATATGCGTCCTTACACATTTTTCCATAGAAAAATATATTTTTCTACTCAAAAACAATTCTCCAAATCCAATTATCACATTTTAATTTTCAAATTATGACTCTAAGTTTTTCTATTCCCGGCAGCCTATATTTAATTAATTATTTATTTAATTTTTGTTTAATAAGAGTTTTACAAAAACTCTTTCTAATAACTTTTGAAATTTAACTAGGAATAGTGTATTAGGAAGTGTGTGACTTTATAATTCTAATAATCTTCAATTTATTTAGAATTAGCTTGAATAAGTGACATGTATTTCAACCTAGGATCACTCTTGAATTTTATATGAATCTAAATCAAAATTGTACTAAACCACTTTTCTTAATTAATTGAATAAAGGATTAGTGATTAAGTAATTAAAAAGAAATTGAACTGCCAAGGAATTGGAGTTTGATTATTTATGATTTATCGTGAATCTCTGCATGCCTCTAAATAAATAAACACTTGGATCGTTTTCCTAGGGAGTGAACATTCCCAAAGCCTTTAACATATTCTCATCATTAGTGTTTTCATTCACTGCTTTGCTATTTATATGCCTCTATTCAATGTTCAATTCTCATTCCTCTGTTTTTGATTTGTCTAATTAGAAGTAATCAATTAACCATTACTTGCTCATTCCATTAATCCTTGGGAGAACAATATCCACTTACTGTGGTATTACTTAATACGATTCGGTGTACTTGCCGAGTTAGTTTTACGACCATCACACAGCCTGTTATAGGGCCAAAAACCAGTGCACTTAGATGCCATATCTTGTGTATGATTTTCTCGTAGAGTCCCAGATTGAGAGAGAAAGAGAAAGCATCAATATAGAACAATGTAAGTTTGAAGGGAATGGCATGAAGTTGTTGTCGAAGATATAAAAAATTTTGAAAGAAGATTAGCTGATAGGAGGAACGGTCCTGTTGAAGTGAATAGAACGTTCCCTCCCCATGCTCTTATTTCTCTTTGTTTTGTCATGTGTTGTGGTGAAAAGAGAGAAAAGGAGAGGACTTTCGCTTCAAAAGATAAGACAATTAAACAATTTAGGTTCTTTTAGATCTCTTTGCAACAATGATTTTTGTAACTTTCTTATCTTTTCCAACTTTAAAATATTTTTTATCCTATGCATAAAATACATTGTTAAGCGTATAACATAAGTTTGGAAAAGAAGAAACAAAAGAAAGAAGAAAGAGATAGAAGAGTGACATGTGATGTTAGGATAAGAGGTATATAGTTTAAGACTTTCAAATAATTGTTTTAGGATTTGGAAAATTTTTCTCAATCATAATTCATATTTTATGAGTACAACATTATTTTTAAATTTTTTTGGGTAGATATATCACTGCCAGAATTTGTCATAGTTAGAACTGGTTGTTTATTCTAATTATTAATTTTCAAAACGTAGATTAATGTTTGTCCAAGGTTTCTATCTCATTTGTTAATTCAAATTTTAGATTTGTTAAAGGAAAAAATATCTATCTCTTGCCCTTTCTCTTTCTCTTACACACATAAAGAAATAATCTCTGACTCATGGAAATTGAATGAGAAAAAAATGAGTAAATGAAAACACCTAAATTCAATAATCTTTGATAGTAAATAACTAAAAATAATATACAATAATCATAATTTTTATTCTCAAATGTAACATTTTTGTTAGTGTTAGGAAAGAATACAAGGAAATAAAATATTAATGTCATACATTCATGCAAATTCAAAGCGAAACAAATTTAGCAATTAAAATTTGAGGGATAATCCAAATTTTTAGAAGCTTTATCACTAAAATAACTGAAATACAACCCCAAGCGAATGGTGACATATGTATAAATTAATTGATGTGGAAAATTATGTGAAATATGCTGTCAAGTCTCTTATTTCCAAAAATGTCAAATAATGTAGACACTCAATAACCGCTAGTTATCTTTCTAATTTTGGTTAACAAAACTTTAATTGACGTGTAATAGTAGCTATAACTAACTATTCTAAATAAATTAATTAATAATATCAATCTTTTTCTCCATTTTGTTAGCCTAATCTGCTCATGGATATAGCTGCTTTGAGTTGTAAGCTAAGTATTGCCAGATACGAGATCCACTAAAGCCATGAATTTACAACTTTACTAGACAAAAAAAAGGTTATAACCTTGTTCAGTTTTTGTTTGAAGCCAAAATTTTTTCAAGGAAGATGGATTATTATAATCTTTTGCATGAGACATTGGCAAAAGGTAATGAAGAAATGAGAGGTAATAATATTTCCATGTCAAATCAAAATAGTTCTATCATTTGTCCCAAGCCAAGAAAAGTTGGGATTTTTGTTACCATCCCCAGAAGGCAATTAAGAGTAGAAAAATTATGTCATGAACAACAAAATGAAGGGTGTGATTCAAAACTTGGGGTAGAGCTTCTGGACACAATATCCAAGGAGAATAATTATTACATTGAAACACCATCACCAAACCCATTTTTTCTCAGGTCCCCTCCTATTAGAGCATCTAATCCTTTGATCCAAGATGCTCAATTTGGATACCAAAAGTACATTGCTTCTCCTCAATCAATAAAACATGTAATTTTACCATCTCCCATTTCTTCGCCATCGGCAAGATCAGGGTTATCATCTCCGTCATCGTTGCACAAAGGAGGGTGCACTGTCGTGATGAAATTTGGAAGTAAATCAGCTGCGGTCAAAGTAATAGGATTTGATTGTCACATTACAGTTGCTTGATCTAAGTAACAAAAAATGTGTACATAACAAGAACTTAACAAGGTGCATTATTATATGACGCTATAACAGTGCTAAGAAAAATTGAGTTGGTGGTGTATATATATTTGTTATGGTTTTGTAATGATTCATCCTATGTATATGATTTTGTTTGATGGCAGTACTCTGGTGGAAACAACAACTGGAGAAATTAAATTTGTCAATATTATAGCATAATGCACATATTAATAATCCATTAATCGATTGAGAATCTTTCTTCTTACTTTTATCATTTTTTTAGAGTTTAACTTTGATACACTCACCGTGTAAAATGTTTCGCATAATCATCTAATCATATTAATTTTTTTAGATGACTATCCACATAGTCAATAAAAATAGTATTTATTTTTGCTAACATAATAATAAGTAATTGAATACACATGTAAAACTATTTATACTGACAGTGTATATAAATTAAATTCTTTTTTTAATGAATTAATAACAAAAATTTTCCCTTAAATTTCACTAATTAATCATTATTCTTTCTAAATCTTCTCTCAATCAAATTAGTCTACAAAAATTTTAACTTTAATCATGTTCATTCTTACCGATTTTTTCATCAAAACACTATTAGTGGCAAATTAAAATATTTTCTCTCATTCTTCCGTCCTCTTCTCTGGCTATGCATATAGAGCTATTACAACTCTTCTTTCCATAATAGACACCACTAAACTCACCATCACAAATTCTGGTTCACATCCAAATCTGTTTCTTTACTCCCTCCTCTTTATTAATCATCTGTGTTTCTCTTTTCCTTTATGTAATTTTTGAATATGAAATTTGAGTGGTGGTGGTGATTTTGGTGGTATTGTACTATGTTATTTAGTTTAATAATGATGATTGGTTGCCTCCATTCATGGGGCTTGTGGTGGGTTTTGTGATGATAGTTTTAGTTTGAGTAGCTATAACAATTTTGATTTTTGGCAATGGTGATAATGATAACAAAAGAGTAATGCTTGGTGAATAAATAAATGTTCAATCAAACTCCCAACCAAGTGCTTTAAAAATTGATTTTTTACTTCATAACTTTCTCCTTTCGTCTTTTACTTTTGTCGTTACTCCATTTTTTTTCATTTTTTCTTGTTTCCCTTGTTTTTTTCCAATCTTCTCTCTTTTTTTTTTCTTCTTCTCTTCCTTATCAACATATTTTTTCTTAAAATATTTTTTTCAAAATAATTTATAAGAATTTTTATGTTGCCATTTTTTTAAAAAGAATGTTTTAGAGACCTAACTGACACTTAGTTACAAAAATACTTTTCACTCAATATTTTTTATGAAAAATTATATAGTGTTGCTAACAATGAGGCAATGGTAAATAAGAAGAGGAAGAAAGATCTCTATGTAGTGATGTCGGTAGCAATGATTTTAATTAGCAATGGTGGTAATAATAGTAGAAATGATTATTATGGTCGTGATGAGAACGGTAAAAGAGAAAAAGACAAAGATGTGGTTGTTTCTTCTAGTTCTTATTCTTATAGGTTTGTAGGTAGTTGCGATACTTCAACGATTTTTTTTCCAGTTCTATATAACATTTTTGTTGAACTCTACATCTCGACTAATTATGAGTTTTTTTTATTTGCAACTAATACACTTGATATCATTTTGATTGGATACAATACCCAAGAAAGATTTTTCCTATCTTCTCGTCGATCTTGCTTATTTTTTATGTGACAATGTGTACATGACATATGCATCCAAAGATCCGTAAATGTTTTGCGAAAGACTTTCATCCACTCTATGCTTCGATTGGAATTTTTATTTTTCATCGCTTAATAGGATAATAATTAGTAGGTATATTGCTATGTATATAGCTTTTGCTCAAAAAGATGTTTGGTAGATTTTTCTCCTTAAGAATCAAGTGAGGTCTCACTAGGATATTAGTGTATATCAATCATTCTATTAAGTGTGTCGGGTTAAACACTCATTCTATTCATCTTTAACAAATTGTTCTCATTAGACTTACCTTTATTGTAATTCAATAAGGAAATAAATGGGACGCGTCGAGCTGAGTGAACCTTTTGCGTAGTCTCTGATGATTCGGTGTCTATCCGTAACACAGTATAGCCAAACCACTTGATCCAATGTCAATATTTTTCACGGATATTTGGCGTCAATTATAGGGATACAAATTCGTATTTTAAAAACTGGTTAGCATGCAACAAATATTGTGAATGGAACTTTGAATTCTGGTACACTACAAGAAAAAACAATATTTGTAACAAAAAAATTGTTACAAAAGACCAGAGTTTTGAAACAAAAGGAATTTGTAACAAAAAAAAGGCCTGTTGCAGTATGTCCCGTTACAAAAAGTTTTTGTAACAAAAAATGAAACTATTACCATACAAAGTAATATTTTGTAACAAATTTTTTTGATACAAAAATCGAAATTTGATACAAAAGTGATAACAAATTTAACAAATAAACCCTTTTTTGTAACATTTTAGATTTGTGTTATAATATTTTGTTACAAAATACTACTTACTTTTGTAACATTTTTTATTCTTAGTTACAAAAATAGATTCATTTTGAAATATTTATTTAAATAATTGATATATCAATTAATTTTTTAAACACGCTAACTCAACATTTATATAATATATAATCATATAGATAATTAAAATATCTTACATATAATTAAGATTCTTTTACAATAAAATAAGTTCTATAAATTCAACTAAATACAACTTTTTTCTAACATAAAATTTGTATCATGTAAAATTTATAATCTTTGACTCTTCTAGCATATTTCCGTCAATTTTGTACCCCTGCAACATAAACAACGAAAACCAAAATTAAAAACAAAACATAACACAATCTTCGTCCAAGTGAAAATTAAAATAGAAGTTAAAATTAACTAATTATTTGAGAATCTATTCTCAAAGTTTAAAACCAACTAATCAAGGATACAAATTATCAAGAATTGACAATTCAATATATAAAATGGGGGCTAATTAATAATTGTTCAATCACAAATATACTTGACCTGTTTTTCATGCTTTTACGCTCACAAATTTCCATACAAGAAAAGTGATATTCAAGTCAAAACACGAGAACAAGAACATGTAGAACAACCAAAAGAAACCAAATTTAAAACAGCATAATATAGGGACAAGATGCAAAGCTTCATAGTGCACACTTAATAAAGGAAAAGAAAGCTAAGAAACACATAAGTCAACATGTTTGTAATATCAAAGTCCTTTCAAGTAAACAAATAATGTAAATCATCTCCCTCCCTTAAACAAAAGCTCTTTATCACTTGGTGCAAAGTAGCCAAGGAGATGGTTGACAGAAATATAAATGAGAATGGAAATAAGAATAAGACAAACCACAGAGTTTGATTCTTCTCATATTTTTACTTCATAGAGAAACATAATCATACTATAAAGTTTCATAAGACGGATTTGACTTGTGATGACAATAAAATCGATCATCTCACAATTATAACAATATATAATATATACTGATTACTTATCCAGTAACTTAATAATAAATTTGAAGTTTAAGATCATCTATCTTCAGAATTAGGACAGAAGAAAAAGAGAAACTTTGAACATAATGGGCCTTGAGAATCTGAACACAACACATTATTAGTATAAGGTACCTTAATGTTCTTGAGGTCAAGGTTCAACTCACTCCTCACTAACACAAAGAGCATTTAAAGAGGTTCGTCATCGGTCCTACGAACTGGAATTTCCATATATTCAGCAGCCTTTATGAAGACATCCATGACTTTGCTGTATCACACAGTAGCTGCAGATATTAAAAAGACAAAAAGACAAAAACAAAAAGAGAAGTTTCAACTTCAAGGAAACAAGATAACAAATAATTTACAAGGAAAGGAAAGAAAAGGAAGGCATGATATTATCAAATACCATTATCCTTATATATAACTAATATCATGCAAATTGATCAACTAAAAGAACTTATTGCTTCACTGTTTTCTCCTCTGTTTGACAATTGTTTCAATTAACTTTTTCAGCAACATTACAGTGCAATTCAATCTGGTAAGTCAGCATCGAAAGGGATTTAAATTTTAAAATATAATCTAGTTTTACACAAGAAGTCATTTACTAATTAACATGATCTTTCTCATTGAAACTTCAAGCTAACTTAAAAAATATAATAAATATCCATGAAAAGAAAAAGATAATAAATTGAGCAGCCAATATCTTACAGCATATAATAATGTGCAGTCTTACACACCAACACAGGATAAGCTACGGATCGAAAGCCAGATGGAGCTTAACTAGCACAAAGTATGAGTTTACCTAGAAGCCAAAGAAGGCTTCATAATGTAATAGACTAATAGTAAGTGGACAGTGTTTGATGCATCACATAGTTGCCGGTATACTTCAATGATCTGGAGAGATAAATTACAGAAATAACCAATGGCAAGAGAAACTTGAAATTAAAATGGGAAAGGAAGGGAAGATACAGTACAACAAACTGGAGAGATAATACAATAGTAAATATTCCAACCCCAGGATGGAAGATACAATACAACCAACTGCAGTTAACTTGAAGTAATAATTCCAAATCTAATAATCCAGTATTCCAATACCAACAC
This sequence comes from Arachis stenosperma, assembly GCF_014773155.1. NCBI lineage: Eukaryota > Viridiplantae > Streptophyta > Magnoliopsida > Fabales > Fabaceae > Arachis > Arachis stenosperma. The sequence continues at coordinate 72,438,104 of NC_080378.1, forward strand.
AAAACACGCTCCTAATTCTATACAACTCAGTAGCTAAAAACGAAACCAACTTCAAATTTTATGGAAGCTCCATAAAGCTACCCTGCCACTGACAGCTAAAAACATAATCACCTCATAACAAATATTTATAGTTAGCTAGTTATAAAACAAATTAAAAGGAAATCAATGACAACAATATTCCCAAAAATTAAAGAAAATTAAAATTAGAGGGGAGAACGCCCTTACCGGCAATGGATCCCGGCAAGGCAGCGCTATCCGGTGACAGAGGCTCAATGACACAACCCCTAACAGCAGCGACGACAGTGACTCCACGAACGGAGACTGGGCACAGCAACGCGAACAGCGACTCGACCTTCTTCCTCGGTCTTCCTCCCTCCATGCGTCTGTCTCTCCTGCACGTCCTCATCATCGTCCATGATGGGAGATGCGACGCGGTGGAAGCTGGCAATGGCCCGCTCGCGATGAAGACGACGACGGCAGCGGCTTCCCTCGGCGACAGCAGAACATGAACTGACGGCGGTGATGGAGGCACAGCGATGCTCCTTCCTCGCTCAGCTCTTCCTTTCGCTCAACGTCTCCCCCTTCCTGACGGCGACACAATGCGCGGCGGCAGTGATGCCCGCCGGCGTCGTCCTCCCTCTTCCCCCTCTCCTTCTCTTGCTCTTTGATTTTAGCTTTCCCCTTTCTTTTCCTTTCTTTCCCTCTCCGTTCTTCCCTTTCTCTTGTTGTGTGTGTGTGCGTTTTTGTATTTGGGGAAAGGGGTTGTGCGGCTGGGAAGGTTTAGGGTGAGGATGAGTAAGGGTGAGTGAGTGAGTGTGGGTAGGGTTAGGATAAAATTGGGGTTAAATTTTTTAATTTGAGAATTAGGATTTGATTTGGAGACAAATATAAAATTAGTGATTTTTAGATAAATTGAGAATTGATTTTAATTAAATTAGGATATAGAGTATTAAATATTTATGAAAATTATATAAATTTTAATTAATTTTAAATTCAAAATTTCATCACTTTGATTTAATTACTTTTTGATAAATAATTTTTAAAAATAAAATTGTGAATAACTATAATAAATCACAAATAATTTATTATTTATTTTTTAACAACAAAAAATTTTACAAGCTTAATAATGAGTGTTGGGTTATGGTGGGTTTAAGATTTTAGTAGAGAAAAAGAAAAAATGAGAATTCTATATTTTGTTCTTAAGGAAGTTTTTTAAAAATTTATTTAAATAAAAGATATGTTAAATTTTAGAGTGGTAATAAAATAAAAAATAAAATTTATTATGAATTTATTTTAAGTAAGAGAAGGAGGGTGATCTAGTGAGCAGTTTTATCTTCTGCAATAAGACAGTGTGACCTTGAGTGTGAGAAGTGGAGCCGTGAAGATAGTGAGAGTGGACGAGGACAACGAACAGTAGAATGGAGAGTAAAAGTGAGGGGTTAGAATTAGGATTTTTACTTTTTACATTTGTTTGTATTTTTCAATTTTAACTATTTTTATTTATGTTTAACAATTAATTCTTTTAATTTAAAATTAATTTTTAGTCAACATTTAAGACTTGATTATTAGTAAAAATTATATATTAGTTTTATAAAAAAATATAAAATAATATATACCATTTTTAAAGATTGATCATTTAATCTTTAATTTTTATAAAAAATAATTAATTAATACAAATAATATTTTAAAAAATTAAATTTTTAAAACAAAATAAAATTATTTTAAAGATTTAATATTTTAAAATAATTTTTTTAGTTAGAAAAATTCATGTATTTTGTGATAAATAAATAATTTGTTACAAACAATATTGAATTTTGTGACAAATTAATTTTTTGTTACAAAATAATTAGAGTTTTTGAAATAAATGGATATTGTTACAAAATATTTTAAACTTTTGCAACAACTTCATCTTTTGTTACAAAATATTATAAAATTTTGCAACAAAGCACCAATTCGTTACAAAAACTAATATAATTTGTAACAAAAAATTAAATCGTTACAAAATAACAAAAAATTTTGTAACAAATTATTTTGTTGTTACAAAATAGTATTATTATGTAACAATTACTAATTTTTGTTATGAAAAAATAATTTTTTGTAACAATTTTAAATTTGTTACAAAATTTTTGTTACAAATGTTCCATTTTCTTGTAATGGTAGTTCCATGTACACTATTGGTTGTTTCATATCTATAGATGGATGAGCATATGTCCAGTCCAGAATGGAAGACAAAAATAGTTTAATTGTAATATTTATTATTATTATTATTATTATTATTATTATTATTATTATTATTATTATTATTAGTAGTAGTAGTAGTAGTAGTAGTAGTATTAGTAGTAGATTTTTTTATTTTCACTACAAAAAATTATTTATTTAGTTACTTTTAAAAAATATAGATAAAAATGAAAAAAATTATGCTTTTGACAAATGTTATTTTTTTTGCTTTAGAGACACTTTAGTGGGAATGTATATTCGGACATTATTCTCAAAGGCTACGTTTTTTTGTAACAAAAGCTACGCTATTGGCGTACAGAATAAGGTGCACTTTTCAAGTGATGCACTTAAAAACTAAAGGCTACGCTTTTCATCACTCATACTTACCAAAATTAAAAAAATAGGCTACACTTATTTTTGCAACTGCATGACTTTAGAAATATAACAACATTGTATCTCTATAGTTAGTCTATATAAGCGTAGCCTTATATACCTTACTTATATATATATATATAGAATATTCTAATAATCATTTTTCTAAAACCTAATATTTGATAATAGAGTTAAGTATTTTATTCGTCCCTAAGGTTTGGGGCAAAAATCAAATTCATCTCTGACCTTTTTTTGTTATTAAAATCATCCTCAATGCTGAGAAACACTTTAAAATCATGCCCCCTTCAGTAAACAAATTTTTTGAACACTTTTACCCTTTACGTTGTTACTGGTAGTTGATGCCTTTAATGATTAAAAAATTAAAAAATTTTTTCTTATAACTGGTTGGAGAGGGTGGGATTAAATCAAAATCTCACCACCAACCAAAATAATCAAGCATCTGCTAGGGTTCCAGAAGTTGCGGTGGAGCCATGGCTTCCGAGAGCTCAAGGTCGTCTCATAGTCAGTCGTTTGCGCAGAAGAGAGAGTTTTTCTGTGGGAATGGTGAGAGACCCGTGCTACGAATTTCGGGAACGAAGAACAACCCTGGGCGACAATTTTCGGGCTGTGTCTACTATGAAGTGCATTGTTTTAATTTTTGTTCTTGTTGATGGTAATGTTTTGTTTCTGAGGACTGACTATAGTGGGATCCTGTAGATTAAAGAAGAGTGTCAGTTCTTCCGTTGGGCAGACCCAAAAGCTGAAAGTGAAGATCCGCAGGTTGGAAAGGTTGAAGAGGAAAGTTGTATCCTTAAATGCAAAAGTGAGGGACATTGAGTGGAAGTTGAATGTTGCTACAGTATTGGGTATGGTTGGTAGTTTTTTTCTGGTTGCAGATTTGGTTGAATCAGAAGCAGGGGCTACCTTGTGTGATACCTCTAGAATATGCTTGATGAAATCAGGGGAGAAAATAGGGCTCTTTTAGTTAGGATGTGTTTAGGGTTTAATGAAATTATACCTGCACCTGAATGAAACTGAGTTTTGTAATTTGAGTTGTATTGTGTTATTGAAAATATGATGTTGTGTCTGGACAGAGTCTGTGTTAATTAGTTTGGTTTTGTAGGTTGGTGATTAATTATGTGAGTGAATTTCTGTATCTGTAATTTGACAAGAAATTGGCAATGAAACTGGATCTGGTAGCCTGGAATTGATATTAAAGAATTGTGTAAACAAACTTGGTTACATGAACTAACATCAGAGAGCACCACAAGCACATTTATTAGTATCTAACCAAGTCAAGCTTGGCATACATGATCCTCTTTCTTGTTTGCACTGCATATGCTATGACAGTGTCTTTGAATTCTTCTCTTGAAACATATACAGTTCTAGCCTCCCATTTATAACTCGTCATGTCTTTAACATCTTTATGAATTGGATATCGAATAGCATCACAGTTCGAGTCAACCGATGTTCGAGTCAACCAGTGCATTACTAGGCGGAATAAACTCCTCATCATCGCTATCATCATCACTGTTCGAGTCAACCGGTGCATTATCAGCCGACATATTTGGGTGCAAGTTATTTCCTTCATTAACTTGTTCCACATTATCATTTTTCACTTGTTGACCTTGTTCACCGTCACAAACCACCAACTGATTCTTAGGATTTTCCTCTGTTTTGCCTTCAATATTTATATACCCTACTTCAGGAAATTCTTCAACATCCTCAACCTTATGCACCACAAAAATCTCAACATGACTCCTTATGTACCCAAACTGTCTTATACCACAGACCTGATATGTTTTCCTTTATGTACCCAAACTGTCTTACCTTTGCATATGCCTCAAATGCAGACCAGTAATCACTCTCAACATCTTCAATCAATGTCTTTTGTCGCCCTATATATTGCAATTTCCCATTGTCATATCCAAATCGACCCCCATGGTAGACAATCAGATTAAAGCTTCCCACCCCGTAAAATGAAAAAAAATTTAAATCAAACCCTAGCAGTTTTTGGAAACTAACGGAATCCATTACACATTATTAAGTTCAAGCTCCACAAAACCGAAACCAATGGTGCATGCATACCTGATTCGAGAAGACAATGGCGGAACGACCTCCTTCCACCCTCTTGCCAATGCAGTAATGCTACTCCTCAGGTGACGATGAACCTCTTTTAGGGCATCATTGAAGGTGAAAGATCGGTTTTCAGGTGTGTAATGTAAATGAGATACTAAATCCAACCTGCGGGAATGAAGCGTTAAAGACTTCAGGGATAAAAGTGTCTGAAAAATTTGTTTAATGGATGGGAGGATGATTTTAAAGTGTTTCTCAGTGTTGAGAATGATTTTAATAATAAAAAAAGGTCGGGGACGAATTTCATTTTCGCCCCAGACGTTAAGGATGAAAAAGTACTTAACCCTTAATAATATGATTATATATATATAGTTCTGTATTTTTAATTAAATTAGTCAAATACTATAAAATAAAAATAAATACATAATAACATTATACAATATTCTTTAAATAATAAAAATTATTCTTTAAAAAATATATTTATTAATGAACCAAACGTATTGGGATGATCATAATTTTAAATATTCATATAATTTACACTAGATTAAGCATACATATACCAAAATATGCATGAGATCACTTAGAGTTTAGTACTAATGAATTATAAAAAATCAAATATTGTATCTTAGAAAATAAACAATCTTTGGTATTTTCAAACTAAATATATGGAAACATTATTAGTCAACCATCTTTTAATTTCTAGCACTCCATTCATTATCAATAAACCATCAGATAAACATCCTAATCTCTATTAACATTCCTAAGATTATCCTATTTAAGCATGATATAATTAATCCATAATTAAATCTTTCTTTTACTATTTTAGAAATCATAATTAATCAACTAATTAACAAACTGAAACTGCAATTAAGTTATGAATTATAACAAAAATAATAAAAAATTAACCTACTAATAATTGCTGTAGAAAAACTAATAGATATCTAAGTAAAGCGGCGACAGCTCAGCACCATATAGCAGGAGCTGAGCATTATCACAGTTGTAGCAGAACAGAACTATAACAGAATAATAAAAGTGGTTGGCTCCTATCGTAATTGTAACGCCTCATCTTTTTGAAACTTAATTATTATTAATTTATTTTAAGTTATGATTTATTTACTAAATTGAACTCATTATTTTAATAAATTATTTTATTAAAAGTAATTAAATTAATTTTATAACTATTTGAATTTAATTAAATTCAAATTTATATATATATTTTTGTTATGATGAAATATTTTACATAATTGAAACTATAATTTTAGTAATTTATAAGTAATGAAAATTATGTATATTTTTATTTGAGTAATTGACATTTTTAATTTAAAAATGATTTAGTTAATAATATTATTATCGAGTTCAAAATTAGCCGATATGAGTAAATATCAATACTCTTCGATAAACTTAGCTTTGCTATCACTTCATTATATATCTTCTATCCTTATGTTACTAATGTCATTTATATTAGTAATTCATATATATATATATATATATATATATATATATATATATATATTACCTGTGTTTTAATATATGCAACTTTCATAATTATTCGTTTAATATATTTATAACTTGAATCACTGAGTCAACATACAGCTCCAAACCGTGAGACCCAGCCCCCATGGGTCACCAAACTAACTTAATCATCATTATTCCTCATTCATCATCATCATCAACATGCCATTCTTCCAGTTTGGCCAAAGCCAAGGAAAAAAAGAGAGAGAGAACGTGAAACTCCCATGGTACCTTCGAGCTTCCAAGCTTGATTTCTTGAGATCCGTAACTCTCATCGAAAATCTAAATCGATTAAAGTGTTTGTATCTTTTTTCACTTCACAATGGTACCTGTAAGAATCGCGAATTATTTAACCGATTAATTAACGTAAAATAACAATAATTTAATTGCCCAAAATAGGTTCAAAATTTTAGAATATTAATCAGAAAATTTAAATATGATATTTGGACTCAATAAATTTTTTTGAGTTGGAAAATATAATTTTTGTGAAAAACCGTATAAAAACTCGAACCGATAAATGAGCTGGTAATACCGGCTTAAGTTTGTCTGGTACTGTGTGAGAATAATTAAAAACAGTAGAAAACGTTAGAAAAATATTTAGAATTGAAAATCGGACATTAATTTTATAAGTTTGGCCCGAAATTGGGCCAAACCGGCCAAAGATGCTAACGAGTTGGGCCGGGCCCAAGTTTGGCCCAAGCCCAACACATTTAACACTCCAAACTTGACCCATTCAGCACCAACATACACAAACACTCTAAGCACATACAGCTGAGATTTGGAAGGAGAGAAACCCCATTGTCACTATTCACTGACAACTTTCCAAGCTCATAACTTGAGCTACGGAGCTCCGATTGCTGCACCGTCTGTGGCCACGCGATCACCCCAAAGAGCTCTACAAAAATCACTCAAGAAACAGGTAAGTAAATAAACAATCCCCTCTCAGCCTTTTCTTCCATAATTTCGAAAATTTAGTTTTTGGAGTTTTGAGATTTTGATGTTTTGATATATTTAGGATAAATCTAACTTGAGGAACTTATTGGGTTGTTATCCTATGACCATCAGGAAAGGTAAGGAAACTCTTTACCTTGTGAATTTGTAAATATGATGAACCCTAGGTTGATTGGTTATAAATTATGTGTATAAAGCTTGAAGTTGTGATTGTTGACATTTATTTGGAGCTTTGGAGTTAAATTGGTGGCTTGGTTGTGGTAGGAAACTTTATTTTCACTCAATTTGGATTTTAGTACATATTGGAAATTGTCCAAGGTATGATTTTGATTTTCTCTATGTAAAATATAATATTTTTATATACTTAGGCTAGTGAGCCATAGGATAGGTTTAGATTGAATTGGTTGCTGAATTTGTTGAATGATGATGTATGATGATTTCATGATTTGGTTATTTTGATGAATTGTGGTAATGATATTGATAAATGATGTTGAAGATTGAAATTGAGGTTGAATGAGGTTGATTATTATTATTGGTAGTGATATAATGATGATGGAATATAATGTTGGTTGAGAAATGGTTTTGGTGTGATATATTGGATAATTGAGGTTGAAGATCATGTAATGTGAGTGGTGAATTGTGGCACAAGTAGTAAAATCTGGTATAAATTGGGGCTGGTGTGGTTTTGAATTGGTTTTGATTGTGAATTTTGGAAAGTTGAGAACCTTGATGTTTTTAGTAAAAACTAGTTTTTAGAGAACTTTGATGGATAATAACTCGAGCCTCAAAGCTTGAAATTGAATGAACTTTTTTTTAAATTAAAGATGGTTTTGAGAGCTTTAAATTGATATAAAGTTTGTAGAAAATGGATTTTTGTAGAGGAAATTATGACTGTTTAAAATTTGGTGCCAAAAACTGAATTATGCAACATTTGGAAATTTTCTAAGTTTGGTATGGGTTGCGTACGCGACAGGGGGCACATGACGCAACAAATCCATTCGGGTTGGGTAACTCACGTACACAAACACTGCCTGCGTACACGAGCAAACTGATTTTTAACTCATGCGTACATGACACAGTGCACGCGACGTGACCAAACCATTCGGGTTGGGCCACTCGCGTACGGGAGGCACTGCATGCGTACACGAGCTATCAAAATTGCAACCTTGTGTACACGAACTTTAATACGCGACGCGAGCTATCCATTCGGGTTTGGCATCTCGCGTACACGAGCAGGGGGTTGCGTACGCGACCACCCCTTTTTCAGCAGCATGCATATGCGAGGCAGGGGCTTGCGTACGCGAGACTCCTGTTTTGCTAAAAAATGATTTCCTTTGCTTTTAAAGGTTCTCCAAAATTTCTAAACTTGTCCAAGATGCAGTTTCAGGGTAATGTGTTGTAGTTAGACATAAGAACTTATAAAAGCAAATTTATGACTTAATTAGATGAATTTTTCATGAATTTAGAAAACAGAGACTTAGGTTTTTGGAGCACTGAGGACGGACTTGGTTGAGTGGGAAGGTGGAGTATAGTATTGATGATTACTGACAATGAATTGTGGAAGTGGTGAACTACTGAGTACTGAATGAAATGATTTTGAAAACCATTGATGTAATGTTTTTAAACTGAGATTGTTGAGACAATGTGCGCCGATTAAGGACGGTGGTTAATCCCGCTTGTCGAGGTAGCAGTGGCGGTGTAAGGGTGGTGGTTAGTCCCGCTTGCGTTGAGATGTGAGGTCTGTAGTAAGAGTATCCCGCTCGCATCCCTTCGGATCACTAGAGTGTGCAGGTACTATATCCTGGACCATGTTCCGGGCACGATATCTCGGGAGTTCCCAATATGAGACTGAAGGGCGACATCTCCATGGAGATATGTCGGGTTGGCAGTTGAACCGACAATGTGATATCACAACCAAATAGGACATGCATTCATCATGTGCATATTCTATCTGTTTGTCTGCTTTACCGACTTGTATTGTTTGCCTAAGTTCTTAACATGCCTAAATGCTTATTGAATTACTTGATATATATGTGGCAATACTTCTACTTTACTTACATTGTTATTACCTATATTTTCTATTAGGATTGAGGAGGTTCGGAAGGTGGTGGCAATGGGATCGCATGGCGGTTAGGCAGGCGAAGTTTGTGGGACAGTAGAGAATTGATAGATTAGAAATCCACCAAGTTAGATCCCTTTATTTTCTCTATGGTTTTAAGCAATGGTATTAAATGTACTTACGTATTAAGTCTGAATCTCATAATGGATATGAAGCTCTAGGATTGCCTCTGGCATCCAGAAGTCTTATATCTTACATCACTTGGCACTGTTACCATACTGAGAACCTCAGGTTCTCATTCCATACTCTGTTGTTGTTTTTCAGATGTAGGTCGCAACCCACCTCGGTGAGTTGCTTGATAGTGACAGAGCAGAGGATCCTTGCTATGTTTTGGAAGTCTTTTGATTATTTTGTTTAGCTTCTCTCACTTTTGTATTTATTTCGCCTAGATGCTTACCTTGAGAAGAAGTTTGTATAAGCTGTTTTACTTTCTAAACTCTGTATGTCTGTATATAACTAGCCGGCTTAAACTCCGCAGGCGGCGATTAGATTCTTAAGACTATTATACTTTGATATACCTATGTATATGTATTGATATCTGTACGTATATCTTGTTTCTTGATTAGTGTAGCTTCGTGTGAACGTTTTGCGCTTTGAAACTCTATTTTTGAGCTTAATCCTTCATCGGGCTTCTAGAATATATTATTTCTTTCTATATAATATGTATAAGCTTTAAAATTATCGTAACCTTTGATTAACCTTTGCTTTACGACGCGAGGTAAGGCTTAGGATAACTAGGGTGTTACAGTACCACTTTCCACGAGGGGAAATTAACGGTGAAGCCGCTGCCCTCTCATGCAAGGTTTGGCGGAAGATGATGTTGGTGGAATAGCCGATTTTTTATGTTTTCTTCTTCGATTTCTTGTTCAGAAGTATTCTCTTAGATCTTTGGTTGTTATAAGTCTCGTACGAGGGTAGAGTTTGGTAATTTTATAATAATTAAATGTGTTTCTAATGCTTGATTGTTGATTGGATGTTTATGACTTGAAATTGAATGATTTTATGTTTAATTTTTTATGAGGCTTCCAATCTAATCTGTTGTGGCCTAATTTGAGGGCTATTGTTAAATTTTAATATTGAGAAAATTGATGAAGTTTGATGGCCGAGAGATTAAATTAAAAATTATAAAAAATTGATAACCGTAAAGCTCGAAAACAGACTTAAAACTAAAGCAGAAAATTTGAAGAATTTTGGTAATGGGGTTCAGTCCTTTCGTAAAGCTATAATCATGAAAATATAAATTTATTTTTGAGATTGAATAGTAATTTAATAAAAATTGAAGTTAGTTTTGTAATTATATAAGTTTTGTGGTATTTTGGATAATAATTAAGAAGTTCAGGGGTAAAATGGGTATTTTATAAAAGGTACAAGTTTATTTTCGTAATTATGTTATATATAAGGATATTTTAGTAATTTATAAACTATGTTAGGAGAAAAATATAAATATTTTAAAAAGTTCAGAGATACAAAATAATTTATAAAAGCTTAATAATAAAACTCAAGTTAATAAGTTTTGAGTAATAAGATTATTGAATGTTCAAGTTTGTAAGTTTTGGATAATAAAGAAAAATACTACTCTTACTCCAGTATTAAGATTATTATCTATGTATTTTTAAAATATTATATATTAGTAATTTGTATTATAACAGAATAGAAGAGTTAAATAGTAACTTACTTAAAAGTTGTAAAAAGACGTACTTAAGCTGAGAATCTTATAATTCACCTTTGATAAAACATCTTGAGAGATATGAGGGAAGAGCATGAAGACGATTTGTGGTATTAAAACAAGAAAAATAAAAGAATGATAAATAGAAAAGAAAAGAAGAAGAAAGAAAATGATTAAAAGGATATCTGCCACATGAGAGCAGATCTCTGCCACAAGAGAGCAGAGAGAAAAGACTAAAAAGAATCTAACAAACGGAAGTGGGTAGACAACCAACACATGAGCTCATGGCCTGCATAGGACAGACATGCATCATACTTGTTTGCACATACTTTTCTGTGATTTTGTGTGTGTGTGTGCTTCTTGACTTGTGATTTCTCTGTATTTTGTGGTTTGTTATGACTGTGCATGTGTGCTTTCTGATTTATTTCTCTCTGTATCTTGGGAGTGTTAAAGTTTGTTTGTATTTCAGAGCTTGTTACTGTTGGCTAAGTATAATAAAGAATAAAATGAACTTTACTTCTAACCCGGACCCTACTAAGAACTCCTCAATTCTTACACCCTATTTTCACCCCTTTCAGCTACAGGTGCGAAGGCTTATTGCGATGCTGCAGGAGCAGAGAAGAATATGTTTTCAAGTTAAGTTATTGTTAGAATTTAATTCTTTCCCCTCGTCTTGTTAGTTGAAGTTTTATTCAAAGGGATAGGTTTTGTAATTGGTGTTGTACGTATTACTATAAGGTATTATTAATATTAAGTATGTGAATATGTGTTATTTGTTTGTTGACGGAAAAGTTTTATCTTTTTAGTAAAACTGTCAAAAGATTAATGCATAAAGGCTCAATATTAAATAGATAATAAAGGAACTAGGTTAGTAATGTTTTACTTTTGGTACGATCATGACATATTGGTAGTTGGATCATTACAATATGGTATCAGAGCAGTTCGTTCCTATTAGAGCTTTGAAAATGAATTGACTATGGTTCATTGCATACTCTGAGTGTCTGTCATGTAGTAAGGCTTGTCTTAATAACAAGAATGTGAGTTTCACATGCATGATTGTCTATTGATTAATCTGTTAGTCGATCATTTCATCCCTCATGGTATTAGGTCTGGCCAGCTTAATACTGGGGATTTGTGTACATAGAAACAATAACAGGTTATCCTAGATGAAAAAGAAGTAATAGGTATGGCAGATCATGAGGTTTAGGAATATTAGAGGTTGCTTTTCTTACTTAGTTTTGACATAAGAATTTTGCTTGAGTCGTGTGAGTTGGCACATCGCTCCCTCTTACTATATTCATTGAAGTTCCTTGTTTCGAATATTTTTCTTGAACCATGTTCGGATCATCTTGTAGGTATCCTCCATTGTTCATATATATCCTTACTTAATTGTATTCCTGAGTGATTGCTTGAATCTTCTAGGAGTATCAATCTATATTATTGTTCATATTTTTCTTCAATCTTATACTCTTTGATATGATCTTAAATTTGTTTTCGTGCAACGCACAATCCCTAAATCTTATAGAATTTTGAATATGAGAGTTACAATGAGTAGTAAGCTGATTATGTGATTGAAATTTTTTCGCTCCATGTTCTGCATCCACATATTTTACTTCGATTTTATTCCTAGCTATCTCGTATGTTCTTGACTTTATCATTTTTCTCTAATTTTGCGTTCCTTTATACCGAAGGAGTAATTTCTTGACGAAAATTTGAACTTGTTTTGCTGCAATACATTATATCTTATAATATTTTCTTGAAGTTATCATTTTGAATCATTTAAAGAAATTCTGGTTTGATTCTTTTCTTACTTGATTTTATCCATAATCATTCTTGAAAATTTTGATAAGGTCATTTTTTTATTTGGCATGCATTTTTAATGAGGCTACCAAACTGATCTGTTGTGGCATGATTTGAGGGCTGTTGTTAAACTTGAATATTGAGAAAATTGATGAGGTTTGATTTCCGAGAGATTAAATTAAAAGTTATGAAAAATCGGTAAATGTAAAACTAAAAAATGGACTTAAAAATGGAGCAAAAAACTTGAAGAGTTTTAAAAATGGGGTTCGGTCCTTTGGTAAAGCTATAATTATGGAAATAAAAATTTATTTTTGAGATTGAAATAGTAATTTAATAAAAATCAAAGTTAGTTTTGTAATTATATAAGTTCTGGGATATTTTGGATTATAATTAAGAAGTTTAGAGGTAAAATCGGTATTTTATAAAAGGTATAAGGTTATTTTGGTAATTATATTATATATAAGGATATTTAGTAATTTATAAACTATGTTGGGATAAAAATATAAATATTTTAAAAAGTTTTGAGATACAAAATAATTTATAAAAGCTTAATAATAAAGGTTAAGTTAATAAGTTTTGAGAAGGATTAAAGGGATATTTGCCACATGAGAGCAGATTTCTGTCACAGTAGAGCAAAGAGCAAATACTAAAAAGCTTAATAATAAAGCTTAAGTTAATACGAATGATTATGAATGAATATGATAATTGAGACCTGATTGAGATTGTTAATGATGAGTACGTTTGAGTTTCTCTCTGTTGTAAGGTGTGTCGGCCACTATATCCCATTAGTGTGACGGGCACTCTATCCCGAGAGCGTGGTGGGCGCTATATCCTAAGAGTGTGGGAGCATCTTACCCTGGAAAGTGTGTCGGATACTATATCCCGTGAGTGTGACGGACACTATATCCCGAGAGCGTGGCAAGCGCTATATCCCAAGAATGTGGGAATATTTTGTCATGGGTAATGCGACGGACAGTATATCCCATGAGTGTGGCGAGCACTATATCTCGAGAGTTGACGGGCACTATATCCCAAGAGTGTGGAGGCATATCAGAGAGATAATATCCGTGTTAGCTACCGGGTGTGTAAGGTTCTGTCAAAGTAACCAACACGTGAGCTCACGGCCAGTAGAAAATGCATGCATCATATGCATATGTGTGCTTTAATGCATCATATGCATTATTATGCTTACTTGCTAAATTTGCTACATGCTGTGATTGTAAACTACTTGTGTTTTTTTTTGTGTGCAATGTTTGTCTGTGCACCAGTGTTTCGGAGGGTTGGAAGAAAGGCGGTGAACTTAGGGACTTAGGCACCGCTGCCATGTTGAGAACCTCTGGTTCTCACCCACATACATATTTTGTGGCTTTCAGATGCAAGACGTGAGGCACCTCGTTGAGGCATTCTGGAAGTTTCTGAAGCGAAGAATTCTATCTTTTTTGGGGATTCTATTTTGGTTTTCGATATATATGTAGATACTTTATATCTTCATTGTATATATTATGTTTTATCCCTCTTAGAAGTTGATTCGGAGAAACAGTTTCTGTAAATAGTATTCTGGGTTATTTTGGGATTCTCATGTATATATGTTTATATGCTCTGTCCGGTTTTAACTTCACGAGCTGGGCCAAAAGCTTTGTTATCTATATCTTGGAACTCTTCTTTTCTGTATTTATGTTTGCTTTACTCTTATCCTATCTGGTTTACGTATATCGCTTACGCGAGTGATGCGCTTTTCTATTTAACGCTTTTGTTTAACTTTACTTCAGAACGTTCCTAGATATAAACCCTTTTCAAATATATATATATATATATATATTACTTTTAGAGGTCGTAGTGTCCCGCCACCTCTGTTTTACATCCTAGGTGTAAAACTCTTTGCGGTAGGGTGTTACAATAATTTTGAGGATGTTGATGAAAATTAAGCTGTTTATCATGATGGTTTATTGGCAAAGATATTGTAGTATTGAGAATTGATAGATGTATAGTTGACTAATGACTTTTATTAGAAGATACTTATGTAGGATATAATATTTTGATTTTTAGTAATTTATTAGTAGTAAACTCTAAGTGGTATATTTTGATATGGGTATACTTAATCTAGTGGGTGATGCATGAATATTCAAATTTATTCTCATTTCAATACTTTTAGTTTATTATAAATAATTTTGTTGAAAGATCATATTTTTATTATTTAAAAAATTATTTGGCATTATTATGTATTTATTTTTATTTTATAATATTTAACTAATTTAATTAAATATATAGAATTATATATGTAATCACATTACTAAATATTATATTATACAAAAAATTATTATATGTTATTATATTACTAAATATGTAATCATATTACTTTAATAGAACTACATATTTACGTTACTAATAAGATCCTTGTAAAAATGGTATCCGAGCCAAGTGAAAGCTTGGTTCTGGTATCTTCTTCTAGCCTAGTACTTGTGTGCTCTCATGAGGTCACCATTTAAGCATATTGATAGGAGAAGAAAAGAAAAGCGGGTCGTCTACTGAACAACTTATCCTAATAATAGAGGGTGGAGTTTAACCTAAAAAATCCGTTTCTATCGTTCTATCTCAAAAAAATATAAAGTCCAGAATTCGAATAGAACAAACTACAACCTAAAACTCAATCTTTATATATTGGTCAGCCCAGTGAACAAGCCTGGTGGTAAGTCCTCCTTGAAGGCAGTAAATTCATTGGTCAGCTAGGGTGGTCTTGTAGCATAAGTCTTTGAAAAAGATATAATGACTATGATTTTAAAAACTTTAGCTGAACTAAATAAAGGAAAGAATAATTCAATAACAATAAGGAATAATGATAATAAAGTTTCAAGTTCATCATTAGAACTACAAGTAGTAAAATTAGAAGAAAAGTTTAATAATTGGTATGTACCCCTTATAAGTAAAAACAAAGTTTATAAAAGACAAGCGTTTTGGGAACAAAGTGATAATGAAATACATATGTTAGAATATAGCTATCCAAGAACTAGTAATAAGCATATTATAAACATCTTAGAAGAGGAAAAACTAAAAGAACACCAACAAAAATGTTATAATTTAATTCATATAGGACTTATCCAAGTAGCCGCCAAGCCTAACTTTAGGCTACGAATCAACATACCTAATTTAATAATTTTACGAGATTCAAGATTAAAAAAATTTAGAGATTTTCTGATTGCTATACTAGAAAGTAATTGTCATGATGGTTCAGTATTTTTTAATTGTTATCCAAACTTTTTCATGAGTCTTAAAAATGAATATACCTCTAATGCTCTTAAATTATATTTTAAAACACCCAAAGATATTATTGATGAAAAATATGATTCTTTTGAAATAATTTATAGAATATATTACAAAATTATAACGGTAAACTACAATTTTAGGGCTAGAAGAGAATCGTCAAAAGACAAAACTATTATTATTCATGCTAATTTACGAAGGTCTTTTGTTCAAACACTTAAAAAACTCCAACATGAAGAACCAATGAAGAATATCCCTGAAAAATGGATTCTAAAAGATGTAATAGAAGAAGAAAAAATAGAAAACACAGAAATTAGAGAAATTATTAGAGAAGGTCCAAATATTAGACTAAGAATAAGTAGGTCTCAATCAGTCAGAATACCGAACTACCAAAATAAAGAAGAAATTACACCTAGACACTCTATAGATAATTCTGTTATAAAACAAAGAAGTTATAGGAATAAACAACAATAGACCAAATATAACAACTCCTTTATATAGGCTTGAAATTAATTACTCATCAACTGCCTCTCAAATTCTAGGAGTTATAATAAAAGAGGAACCTTTGAAAATTGATAAAAAAAATTAGATTAGTAAAGATTTTAATGGAGAATATAATACGAGATTAAGAAAATAGTATTTTACTAGCTATCCTGGAAAAAAAAACTATAGAAATAAGTAAAGAATTTTATGATTACTTAATAAAAAATAAAATTAATTTTTACTTCTTTGACTGGTTCAAAAACTACTTTCAAGATTTTAATAAAGAGTTTTATCCTCTAAATAAGACAACAACTATTTGAAAAACTAGCACAGGATAAATGATAGAATCCAAATATCCACCAAAAGAAATTATAATACTACAAGTAGCTCAAAATTTAAAACTAAAAGCCACTCCCTATAAAGACAGTAAAATAAAAGAAAGTATAGACAAAAGAGATATTAAAAAGGTACATTAATAGCTTAACTACACTAATACGGTCCTAGATATTATGAAAAATCAATTAGAAAGAATTGAACATAAACATGAACAAATTAATCCCATAGAAAAACCTATATATATGTTTCAAAGTCCTGATGTGATTAAACTACGAACAAACGTGGAAGCTGACATTGATGAGCTAAAGGAAAAACTTAAGTCTATAAGTCAATGAAAAACAGCTATTAATACAATAGAAATTAATAAGATGACACATAAGAATTAATATTATCTAAAACTAAGGAATTACTATCCAAAACCAACTCCAGTTGACGTAAGCCTTTAAGAAAGAACACAATTAGTACAAAATAGTTTTGCTGGTCTGATTATGTAGAATGAAACTTAGATGGGTTAAGTAAATAAGCTAATCTAGATCTAATGTATAGTGTGACTATGATAGCAATTGTGTAACACCCTACCACACAAAGTTTTACACTTAAGCCGTAAATAGAGGTAGTGTGGTATTACGACCTTTAAAATAATATATATATATATATATATATAATAGTATATGAAAAAGAGTAATATACGAGGAGCCTTGAAAAACAGATAAAACAAAATCGCAAAATAAAAAACGCAATGCTCAGGAAACAAGATTACTTGCGTGCTAAGAAACCTTGAGATTCATAGGTGTAACTAAGTAGAAAGCGGAAATAGTGGGTCAAAAATATAGAATAACAAGCTCCTAACTCAGCTTGCGAAGCTAAGGCTGGCCTGAGAATATTTACATATATATATATATATACATATCCCGAAAACCCAAAATACATAACTAAAAACTTAACTCTCCTCAACCCTCTAGGAGGGACAAAATAAACAAGTTTCTTGGAAAGAAAGTTAAGTACATATATATAAAGCTGTAGATCAAATTAAACCCAGAGACTACTCCGCTTCAAAAGTCCAGACGCCTAGCGAGGAGCCTCTCGACCTGCATCTGAAAATAATAACATAGTATGAGGTGAGAACCGGAGGTTCTCAGTATGGTAAAGGTACCACGCATATACTATATAAGGTCTTGGGAATGCCAGAGGCAATCCTAGAATGCCGACACTCAGATTATCAAGCCTTAAAGTATTAAATAGAAACCATAAAGGGGGTGGCTTTCTAGAGATATCCAAGCCTAACACAATTTAACCTTGATCCTATTTCCTTCCGCCTTTTCTCCTTACCTCCATCTCCAATGGTATATCACGCACAGTTAAACAGATAAAATCAAACACAAGAAGAGTACAGGTACTGCAGATAACCATTATACAATTAGCATAGTGGTGCACGAAATTGTAATGCCAATATCAAAATCAAGATTTCTTACAACTTCACACAATTAACCAGCAAGTGCACTGGGTCGTCCAAGTAATACCTTACATGAGTAAGGGTCGAATCCCACGAAGATTGTTGGCTTGAAGCAAGCTATGGTTATTTTATTATTCTTAGTCAGGATATCAATTATAATTATCAGTTTGAATTACGAAAAATAAAAGAGCATAAAATAAATAATTGTTACTTAATAATGGAGAATATGTTGGAGTTTTGGAGATGCTTTGTCCTCTGAATCTCTGCAACATATTGCTTTCTTACTTTCAGAATTTGCAAGGCTCCTTCCATGGCAAGCTATATGTAGGGTGTCACCATTGTCAATGGCTACTTCCCATCCTCTCAGTGAAAACGGTCCAAATGCTCTATCACAGCACGGCTAATCAGCTGTGGTTCTCGATCATGTCGGAATAGAATCCATTGATTCTTTTGCGTTTGTCATCATGCCCAACACTCGCAAGTTTGAAGCTCGTCACAGTCATCCAATCCCAGAATCCTACTCGGAATACCACAGACAAGGTTTAGACTTTCCGGATTCTCATGAATGCCGCCATCAATTCCAGCTTATACCACGAAGATTCTGATTAAGGAATCTAAGAGATACTCATTCAATCTGATGTAGAACGGAGGTGGTTGTCAGGCACACGTTCATGGGGTGAGGAAGGTAATGAATGTCACGGATCATCACCTCCTTCATAGTGAAGCGCGAATGAACATCTTAGATAGGAACAAGCATATTTGAATGAGAAACAGAAATAATTGCATTAATTCATCGAGACGCTGTAGAAATCCTCACCCGCAACAATGGGGTTTAGAGACTCATGCCGTCAAAGAGAATACAATTCAGATCTAAAAATGTCATGAGATTCAAAATAAGTCTCTAAAAGTTGTTTAAATACTAAACTAGTAACCTAGGTTTACAGAAAATGAGTAAACTAAGATAATTGGTGCAGAAATCCACTTCTGGGGCCCACTTGGTGTGTGTTGGGGCTGAGACTTAAGCTTCTCACGTGCCTGGGCTGTTTCTGGAGTTGAACGCCAGGTTGTAACGTGTTTTTGGCGTTGAACTCCAACTTGTAACCTGTTTCTGGCGCTGGACGCCAGACTGCAACATGGAACTGGCATTGAACGCCAGTTTATGTCGTCTATCTTCGCGCAAAGTATGGACTATTATATATTGCTAAAAAATTCCTGTAGCTCCAAAAAATCCATTCCGAGTGCAGCGAGGTCAGAATCCAACAACATCAGCAGTCCTTTTTCAGCCTAAATCAGATTTTTGCTCAGCTCCCTCAATTTCAGCCAGAAAATACCTGAAATCACAGAAAAACACACAAACTCATAGTAAAGTCCAGAAATATGATTTTTGCTTAAAAACTAATAAAATTCTATTGAAAACTAATAAAAACATGCTAAAATCTATATGAAATTACCCCCAAAAAGCGTATAAAATATCCGCTCATCACAACACCAAACTTAAACTGTTGCTTGTCCTCAAGCAACTAGATAAATAAAAGAGGATAAAAAGAAATCAAGAAGCAATAATATCTCAGAGTTTTAAGTGAAGCTTAGATTCTAATTAGATGAGCGGGGCTAGTAGCTTTTTGCTTCCAAACAGTTTTGGCATCTCACTTTATCCTTTGAAATTCAGAATGATTGGCATCCATAGGAACTCAGAATTCAGATAGTATTATTGATTCTCCTAGTTTAGTATGTTGATTTTTGAACACAACTATTTTATGAGTCTTGGCCGTGGCCCTAAGCACTTTGTTTTCCAGTATTACCACCAGATACATAAATGCCACAGACACATAACTGGGTGAACCTTTTCAGATTGTGACTTAGCTTTGCTCAAGTCCCCAATTAGAGGTATCCAGAGTTCTTAAGCACAGTCTTTTGCTTTGGATCATGACTTTAACCACTCGGTCTCAAGCTTTTCACTTGGACCTGCATGCCACACGCACATGGTTAGGGACAGCTTGATTTAGCCGCTTAGGCCTGGATTTATTTCCTTGGGCCCTCCTATCCATTGATGCTCAAAGCCTTGGATCCTTTTCACCCTTGCCTTTTGGTTTAAAGGGCTATTGGCTTTTTCTACCTCTTTTGCTTTTTTTTTTTGCAAATTACTGACTTTTCATTTTTTTTTTCGCAAGCTTGTTTTTCCCTGCTTTTTCTTGCTTCAAGAATCAATTTCATGATTTTTTAGATCATCAATAACATTTCTCTTGTTCATCATTCTTTCAGGAGCCAACAATTTCAACATTCATAAAATTCAATATAAAAAATATGCACTGTTCAGGCATTCATTCAGAAGACAAAAAGTATTGCCACCACATATAAATAATTAGAATTTTCCTTATTAAGAACTCGAAAAAATATTGCCTCTTTATTCTAAAAATCTACTATTTTATTCATGTTTGATGATGATGAGAAAAATAAATTATAGCTTAATTGGAGATAAAATCAAAATAGAGATACTAATTACTACTACTAATATATAACTTCTAAGGTAAATTTATAATAAGAACAGTTATCACAGAGTTAAGGCAAAGATTAGGACTCAACAACCTTTATTTTGGGAAGTGGGTGTTCCTCTAGTCTGTGGGCTGCTTGATCCTTCAAGAGATAATTTCTGACGCTTCAGTTCCTTCAAGTCACATCCTTGCTCTTCCTGTTCCCTTAGGTGCCATGATCTTGATGAGTTTTAGCTCAGTGATCATGGCAAATCACACCAAACTTAGAGGTTTGCTTGTCCTCAAGCAAAAGAAAGGATAGGAGAGGAATAGATGGAGAGGCAATTTTGAAATTCAAAAGATATGATGAGTTGAAAAAGATTTGAAAAAGAGTTGGATTGGAAAAAGATTTGTGTTTATGGATTAAGATACATTTGATATTTTAGAAAAAGGGATTTTAGAAATTAGGATAAAAATTTTTTGGAATTGAAGGATGAGAGTTTGTAACATGTTTATGCAAGAAATCATGAATTGAAACAAAAAAAATTAAAAAAAATTGTGAAGTAAAAACGAATTTACCTCCTCCCCACCATCCTGGCGTTAAACGCCCAAACGCTGCATGTGTTGGGCGTTTAACGCCCATGTGCAGCTTCTCCTAGGCATTCAACGCCCAGCTGTTGCTTCTTTCTGGCGTTGAACGCCAGGAACTCCTTTGTCACTGGGCGTTTTTCTGAACGCCCAGGAATCTGCAAATCTAGCGTTGAACGCCCAGAAGGTACTTCTTTCTGGCGTTCAACGCCCAGAAGATGCTCCTTTCTGCCGTTTAACACCCAGATGGCTATCCTTACTGGTGTTGAATGCCCAATAGGTGCTTCTTTTGGGCGTTCAACGCCCAAAACAGCTTTTATTGGCTTTTTCGCACCAGTGAGCTTCCTTTTTTTGCTGTTTTATCCTCTGATTCCTTCTGTAACTCTGTGAACTTAAGCAGTTGCTATTTTACCTTGAAGATACTTGACATATACCTATAAAAATTAATTAATTAACAAATAAGCTTTGTAAATGACTGGGTTGCCTCCCAGCAAGCGCTTCTTTATTGTCTTTAGCTGGACTATTACTGAGCTTTAGTTAAGTCTCAGTTTTGAGAATTCTTGCTCAAAATTGCTTTCAAGATAATGTTTGACTCTCCGTCCATTAACAATAAACTTTTTGTTAGAATCATTATCCTGGAGCTCTATGTATCCATATGGTGACACACTTGTAATCACATATGGTCCTCTCCACCGGGATTTCAATTTTTCGGAGAATAATATGAGCCTAGAATTAAATAGCAGAACTTTCTGCCCTGGCTCAAAGACTCTGGATGACAATTTCTTATCATGCCATCTTTTTGCTTTCTCTTTGTAAATTTTTGCATTCTCGAAAGCATTGAGTCTAAATTCCTCTAGCTCATTTAACTGGAGCAATCGTTTTTCTCCAGCTAACTTGGCATCAAGGTTTAGGAATCTGGTTGCCCAGTAGGCCTTATGTTCCAGTTCCACTGGCAAGTGACATGCCTTTCCATACACAAGCTGGTATGGAGAGGTCCCTATAGGGGTCTTGAATGCTGTTCTGTATGCCCACAGAGCATCATCCAAGCTTCTTGCCCAATCCCTTCTACGGTTAATCACGGTCCGTTCCAGGATTCTTTTAAGTTCTCTATTAGAGACTTCAGCTTGCCCATTTGTCTGTGGATGATATGGAGTGGCCACCCTTTGGCTAACTCCATATCGAACCAAAGCAGAGTAAAGCTGTTTATTGCAGAAATGAGTGCCCCCATCACTAATTAATACTCTAGGGGTACCAAATCTGCTGAAGATGTGTTTCTGAAGGAATTTCAGCACTGTCTTAGTATCATTAGTGGGTGTTGCTATAGCTTCTACCCATTTGGATACATAATCCACTGCCACCAGAATATAAGTGTTTGAGTATGATGGTGGGAATGGCCCCATGAAGTCAATACCCCATACATCAAATAACTCGATCTCCAGGATCCCTTGTTGAGGCATGGCATAACTGTGAGGTAGATTGCCAGATCTTTGGCAACTGTCACAATTGAGTACAAACACTCGGGAGTCTTTATAGAGAGTAGGCCAGGAGAAGCCACATTGGAGGACTCTTATGGCTGTTCGCTCACTTCCAAAATGTCCTCCATACTGTGATCCATGGCGGTGCCAGAGGATCTTTTGTGCTTCTTCTTTAGGCACACATCTACGGATTACTCCGTCTGCACATCTCTTGAAGAGATATGGTTCATCCCAAAGATAGTACTTTGCATCTGTGATCAATTTTTTTGATTGCTGCCTACTGTACTCTTTGGGTATGAACCTCACTGCCTTGTAGTTTGCAATGTCTACAAACCATGGCACTTCCTGGATGGCAAAGAGTTGCTCATCCAGAAAGGTTTCAGAGATCTCAGTAAGAGGGAGGGACACCCCTTCTACTGGTTCTATTCGGGACAGGTGATCTGCTACTTGATTCTCTGTCCCTTTTCTGTCTCTTATTTCTATATCAAACTCTTGCAGAAGCAACACCCATCTGATGAGTTTGGGTTTTGAATCCTACTTTGTGAGTAGAGATTTAAGAGCAGCATGATCAGTGTCACAATCACTTTTGATCCTACTAAATAGGATCTAAACTTGTCAATGGCGTAAACCACCGCAAGCAACTCTTTTTCTGTGGTTGTGTAATTCTTCTGTGCGTCATTTAAAACACGACTGGCATAGTAAATGACGTGCAGAAGCTTGTTATACCTTTGTCCCAAGACTGCACCAATGGCATGGTCACTGGCATCACACATTAATTCAAAAGGTAATGTCCAGTCTAGTGCAGAGATGACTGGTGCTGTGACCAGCTTAGCTTTCAGAGTCTCAAACGCTTGCAGACACTCCTGATCAAAGATAAATGGCGTGTCAACAGCTAGCAAATTACTTAGAGGTTTGGCAATTTTGGAAAAATCCTTTATAAACCACCTATAGAATCCTGCGTGCCCCAGAAAGCTTCTGATTGCCTTAACATTGGCTGGTGGTGGTAATTTTTCAATTACCTCTACCTTAGCTTGATCCACTTCTATTCCCTTGTTCAAAATTTTGTGTCCAAGGACAATTTCTTCAGTCACCATAAAGTGACATTTCTCCTAGTTTAAAACTAGATTAGTCTCTTGGCACCTCTTTAGAACAAGTGCTAGATGGTCAAGACAGGAGCTGAATGAGTCTACAAATACTAAGAAGTCATCCATGAAGACTTCCAGAAATTTTTCCACCATATTAGAGAAAATTGAGAGCATGCACCTTTGAAAGGTTGCAGGTGCATTGCACAGACCAAATGGCATCTTTCTGTATGCAAATACTCCAGTTGGACATGTGAATGCTGTTTTCTCTTTATCCTGGGGATCTACTGCAATTTGATTATAACCTGAATATCCATCCAGGAAGCAGTAGTATTCATGACCTGCTAGTCTTTCTAGCATCTGGTCTATGAATGGTAAAGGAAAATGATCCTTTCTGGTAGCTGTATTGAGCCTTCTGTAATCAATACACATACGCCACCCTGTAACTGTTCTTGTAGGAACCAGTTCATTTTTTTCATTATGGACCACTGTCATGCCACCTTTCTTAGGGACGACTTGGATAGGGCTTACCCAGGGGCTATCAGAAATGGGATAAATAATCCCAGCCTCTAGTAATTTAGTGACCTCCTTTTGCACCACCTCCTTCATGGCTGGATTCAGCCGCCTTTGTGGTTGAACCACTGGCTTAGCGTCACCCTCCATTTAAATCTTGTGCATGCATCTGGCTGGGCTAATGCCCTTAAGATCACTGATGGACCACCCAAGAGCTCTCTTGTGTGTCTTTAGCACTTGAATTAGTGCTTCCTCTTCCTGTGGCTCTAAGATAGAGCTTATGATTACAGGAAAGGTATCACCTTCTCCCAGAAATGCATATTTGATGAGCGGATAATTTATACGCTTTTTGGCATTGTTTTTAGTATGTTTTTAGTATGTTTTAGTTAGTTTTTATTATATTTTTATTAGTTTTTAGTTAAAATTCACTTTTCTAGACTTTACTATGAGTTTGTGTGTTTTTCTGTGATTTCAGGTATTTTGTGGATGAAATTGAGAGACCTGAGCAAAAATCTGATTCAGAGGCTGAAAAGGACTGCAGATGCTGTTGGATTCTGACCTCCATGCACTCGAAGTGGATTTTCTGGAGCTACAGAAGCCCAATTGGCGCGCTCTCAACTGCGTTGGAAAGTAGATATCCTGGGCTTTTCATCATTGTATAATAGTCCATACTTTGCCTGAGATTTGATGGCCCAAACCGGCGTACCAAATCAGCTCAAAACTGCCCGGTGTTTAACGCCGGAACTGGCACAAGAATGGGAGTTAAAAGCCCAAACTGGCACAAAAGCTGGCGTTTAACTCCAAGAAAAGTCTCTACACATGAAAGCTTCAATGCTCAGCCCAAGCACACACCAAGTGGGCCCGAAAGTGGATTTTTATGTCATTTACTCATTTCTGTAAACCCTAGGCTACTAGTTCTCTACAAATAGGACCTTTTGCTATTGTATTTCATATCTTTAGATCATTTTAGATCTTTTGATCATCTTTGGACGTCTAGTTCTTAGATCATCTGGGTAGCTATCTTTGAGTAGTCTTATGCTATCTTAGATCATGGGGCTGGCCTCACGGGCATGCCTGAACCTTGTTCTTATGTATTTCAACGGTGGAGTTTCTACACACCAGAGATTAAGGTGTGGAGCTCTGCTGTACCTCGAGTATTAATGCAATTACTATTGTTCTTCTATTCAATTCAGCTTATTCTTGTTCTAAGATATTCATTCGCACCCAAGAACATGATGAATGTGATGATTATGTGACGTTCATCATCATTCTCACTTATGAACGCGTGCCTGACAACCACTCCCGTTCTACAAGCAAACAAGGCTTGAATGTTTATCTCTTGGATTCCTTAATCAGAATCTTCGTGGTATAAGCTAGAATTGATGGCAGCATTCAAGAGAATCCGGAAGGTCTAAACCTTGTCTGTGGTATTCTGAGTAGGGTTCAATGATTGAATGACTGTGACGAGCTTCAAACTCCTGAAGGCTGGGCGTTAGTGACAGACGCAAAAGAATCAATGGATTCTATTCCAACCTGATTGAGAACCGGCAGATGATTAGCCGTGCTGTGACAGAGCGCGTTGAACATTTTCACTGAGAGGACGGGACTGTAGCCACTGACAACGGTGATGCCCAACATACAGCTTGCCATGGAAAGGAGTAAGAAGGATTGGATGAAGATAGCAGGAAAGCAGAGAGACGGAAGGGACAAAGCATCTCCATATGCTTATCTGAAATTCTCACCAATGAATTACATAAGTATCTCTATCTTTATTTTATGCTTTATTCATAAATCATCCATAACCATTTGAATCTGCCTGACTGTGATTCACAAGATGACCATAGCTTGCTTCATACCAACAATCTCCGTGGGATCGACCCTTACTCGCGTAAGGTTTATTACTTGGACGACCCAGTGCACTTGCTGGTTAGTTGTGCGAAGTTGTGATAAAGAGTTGAGATTGCAATTGAGCGTACCATGTTGATGGCACCATTGTTGATCACAATTTCGTGCACCAAGTTTTTGGCGCCATTGGCAGGGATTGTTTGAGTTTGGACAACTGACGGTTCATCTTGTTGCTTAGATTAGGTATTCTTCAGAGTTCATAAGAATGAATTCTAGTGTTTCAAGGTGATGTTCTTATCATCACCAAAGCTGATTGATTCTCATCAATTTAGCTCTTGAATGCAATGTCCTGCTGAAGCTTGGCTAGCCATGTCTAATTTCTTTAGACTAAAGCTTTAGACTAACATTGCATGATTCCTGGAATTCTCATTAAGAATTTTGATATCTTTATTTTCTTTTCCATATAATTTTTGAAATAAAAAATCCAAAAAAAATTACAAAATCATAAAAACAAAAAATATTTTATGTTTCTTGTTGAGTTTAGTGTCTCATTTTAAGTTTGGTGTCAATTGCATGTTTCTGTTCTTCTTGCATTTTTCATGTGTTTTCATTAATCTTCAAGTTGTTCTTGATGATTTCCTTGCTCTGATCTTTAAATTCTCTTGTCTTGAGTGTTTTGTTGTTTCTCATATGTATTCTCAATTTGTTAGTGTCAGTAGTATACAAACTTCTAAGTTTGGTGTCTTGCATGCATTGTTTATTTGATCTTAGTTTCATTTTGATTATTCCTCATTATTAAAAATCCAAAAATCTTTTAATTTGTGTCTCTTCAAGTCAATAATACAGAGAATTAAAGATTCAGAACATACATCAGAGGAATTACACAGAAAAAGCTGGGCGTTAAAAATGCCCAGTGAGGAAGGAAAACTGGCGTTTAAACGCCAGCCAGGGTACCTGGCTGGACGTTTAACGCCCAAAAGGGTAGCAATTTGGGCGTTAAACGCCAGAATGGATACCATTCTGGGCGTTTAATGGCAGGATGGCACAAGAGGAAAGATTCTGTTTTTAATTCAAATTTTTTTCAAGTTTTCATAATTTTTCAAAATCAAATCTTTTTCAAATCATATCTTTTCAATCATATATTTTCAAAATCAATTTCTTTCCATTTTTCAAAAATACTTGCTAACAATTAATGATTTGATTCAACATTTCAATTATGTTGCCTTTTCTGTTGAGAAAGGTTTAATGTCTGAATCATATCTTTTAAATTTCTTGTTAGCCAAGTCATTAATTTTCAAAATCAACTCTTTTTAAATTGTTTTTCAATCATATCTTTTTAAAACCATAACTTTTCAATCATATCTTATTAATCACATTTTTTCAAAATAGTTTTCAATCATATCTTTTTTATTTCTAATTTCAAAGTCTTTTTCAAAAATCACTTTATTTCTTTCCCAATCATATTTTTCGAAAATCATTCTTCAATTTTTCAAAATGTTTTTAAAATCTTTTTAATTTATTTTCAAAAATTTCTTCCCCTCTTCTCACATCCTTCTATTTATGGACTAACACTCCTCCTCAATGCACAATTCGAATTCTATCTTTCTAGATAAGTTCGAATTCCTCTTCTACCCTCTTTTTCTTCTTTTCCTCTAACACCTCAAGGAATCTCTATACTGTGACATAGAGGATTCCATATTTTCTTGTTCTCTTCTCTTTCATATGAGCAAGAACAAAGACAAAAGCATTCTTGTTAAGGCTGACCCTGAACCTGAAAGGACCTTGAAGCGAAAGCTAAGAGAAGCTAAAGCACTACTCTCTGTAGAGGACCTAACAGAAATCTTCAAACAAAAAGAAGACATGGCAGCCGAAAACAACAACAATGCCAACAATGCAAGGAAGGTGCTGGGTGACTTTACTGCACCTACTCCCGACTTCTATGGGAGAAGCATCTCTATCCCTGCAATTAGAGCAAACAACTTTGAGCTTAAGCCTCAATTAGTTTCTCTAATGCAATAGAATTGCAAGTTCCATGGACTTCCATTGGAAGATCCTCATCAATTTTTAGCTGAATTCTTGCAAATCTGTGACACTGTCAAGACTAATGGAGTTGACCCTGAGGTCTACAGACTTATGCTATTCCCTTTTGCTGTAAGAGACAGAGCTAGGATATGGTTGGACTCACAACCTAAAGAAAGCCTGAACTCTTGGGAAAAGCTAGTCAATGCCTTCTTGGCAAAGTTCTTTCCACCTCAAAAATTGAGTAAGCTTAGAGTGGAAGTCCAAACCTTCAGACAGAAGGAAGGTGAATCCCTCTATGAAGCTTGGGAAAGATACAAAAAATTGATCAGAAAGTGTCCCTCTGACATGCTTTCTGAATGGAGCATCATAGGTATCTTCTATGATAGTCTGTCTGAACTGTGTAACAACCCAATTCCCAGTACGTCATGATCATACCAAAAATCAAGTGTCACCAACTTGTTCACATGAAACTTTTACTATTTATTATTAAGCCTGTAATCGGGTTAGCGTACTATCGAGTTTTTTTTGGAAAGACTTTTATAAGAAAACTTGCAAGGACAGTTAATTAAACATACACAAGCTGGCATTATATATAATCACAACACATAGCATAGACCATACATACGCATACAGGTACTATCGTATATATATATATATACATATATATCCTGAGTTAGCATACATCCCTTCAGAAATACTACTATATACAAACCAACACTCCGGGCCCTAGTTCGTACAGAAAACCCCTAAACTGGCACCCGAACTAGCCTAGTCAACTATGTACACCCTACTCTCTCAGTGAGTTTAATCAAAAGTGAGAGATTAACACAAAAGCTAGGCTAACACAAAAGAACTATCAAAAGGCACAACCGTAGCTCCCAGGCCTCAGCTATCATCGTCAGAGGAGATCACAACCACATCAGAACACTCCTCAGGATCCTCGTCCTCGTCATCGGAAATCTCTATAATCTCAGGAGGGGCACTGGCACTCGTGCTACTGGTCTGACCAGCACTCGCCGGTCCACTAATAGAGGCGGTGAGCGGCTCCTCAGAAGATGGCTCGGATGAAGATACTGAGATCTGCTCCACTGGGATGTCCTCCTCCAGTACAGGCTCTGGAAAATGCTCCTTCATGGGCTCAGGCTCAGGGTCCGCCTGACCCGCAGGCTGATCAGGATGCTGGTGAGGCACCGGCCCAGCATAAAACGGGTGAAATAGAGCATCTGGGTGGAGCCACTGCAGTGGGAACTCATAGGGCATGTCGAGGTTAAACTGTGGAGTGTCAATCGGGTGATGGAAGGGATGATCACGCAGAATGTACATACGAGTCCTAATCTCCGCAGCTACTACATAAAACCTATGCTATACAATATCCTCGTATATATAGGGAGGGTCCATCTCGTAAAATATAACTCCGGACTCCATCTGAAGGGGAGGAAGAAAAGGGGTAAGAACTGGGGGGTTCTTAGTAGGGTCGAGGGTAGTTAGTTTAGTCAAGGTTACCACAATTCAAGTAATTCACAATGAACTATACAAGAATTACAGAGAAGATCTAATTACCACAATTCAGAGTAACAGTGAGGAATGCATAAACACAGGAAGGCAATCACAGATAATTTCACCATATCAAATAAAATGCAAATGCACAACAAGGATGATGCATGTCTGGTCCTATCGCAGGTAATGAGCTCATTTGTCGGTTTCGACCCGCACCCGACACAATCCGACTCGCAAGTCAGATAAGGCATTCCAGCGGCATAGCCTCTGCAAGGTCTCAACCTCTTGCAGGCGCTGATTCTCCAGCTGAAGTATGCCGAACATGACCTCTGCAAGTACTTGCAGGCGCTGATTCTCCAGCTGAAACATGTGCCACTTTCTCCTGGAAGCCACTCTATATACACGGGCATTCCCGTACAATTACTCACACATAAAGCCCACGGCTTAACATTTTCACATCAACACTATAACTTTTTACTCTCATCATCCTCTTGTGACCTTTTAATCATTTCATAATCACACGTGCCGGTTTGTCTTCTCTTTTTCCTTTAAAACCCAAAACTAATCCCCCTTTTATTTTTAACACAAAGTCTTTAACATTTTCCAAGGTGTCACCAAACGAAATCATTTGATAAAAACTCAATTACTTTTGAAATTCACTAAAACTCCTCCAAATAAAATCCTTGAATCAAATTCAAAACATAAGCCCTTTTTTTTTCATTTTCAAATCAAACTTAAACATAGTATTTTTCTTAAATAATTTAAAATCTTAAAATAATTCTTTTCTAAATAAATCGAAATCAAAATATATACTTTTCTTAAATAAATTAAATCCGACATAAAACTATTTTCTAAATAAATCGAAAATCAAATAATACAATTTCTCAAATCCAATCTTTACCTTCTAAATAAAATTTCAAATAAATTCTTAAGGTTTATAACAAATTTTGGCAGCACCTCCCCTAAAATCCGGACTCTGCCACCCTTCTCGGGTTCCATCCAAACCATTTTTCACACTCTTTTCAAATAAATTCTCAATAAATCAAACCGGCAACTTTTACATTTTCAAATTATCCTACCGTAATCCAGAAATCACAATTATCAATATAAATTCAACCAACAAGTAACCACCGCATTAATTCACTTCGAATACTAATTTAATCGGTGAAAATTTACTAAAACCCTACCTTCGTACGAAATCAAAATATGCGAAGCTTCGGAGGAGCTTTCTGACCGAGCTACTGAAGGGAAAAACGTCCAGAATCCTCCGTGCCTCATAAAACTCCAGTTGGCCAAACTCAAGGGGTAGGGGAGCTACGTCATCGTCGACTTTCACCGGACAAAAATAACGCCAACACGTAGAGAAGAAAGATACGAACACTTTTACCGGATTAGATTTTTTATTGGAGTTACGAATCACAAGAAATCGAAGTTGGAAATTCAGTGGGGGTTACGGTTCTTTAGCGCTCTCTCTCTCGGTCACTCACTGTTTGCATGCAAATGAGATTAATCTCATATGATATATATATATAGTAAGGAACTTAGTAATAGTAATATATATACCTATGATATGAATGAATAACTTAGCAACTTTACTTAAAGTACTAAGGAACCTTATATAGCACTAATAGTAATAATAATAATAATAATAATAATAATAATAATAATAATAATAATAATAATAATAATATAATAATAATAATAATAATAATAATATATAAAATTGAATATATATGAGTTACTAATATAAATGACATTAGTAACTTAGGAATGTAAAAATATTTGATGAAGTTTTAACAATTCTAAACTCATCAAGAAATAACAATAATTAATTTTTATCGGAATCGGACTTGATAATGATAATATTAATTTTATTATCTAGGCTTTATTATAATTAGAGCAAGTAAAGTAAATAAATAACATAATAATAAAATTATATTACCATTTATTTTATTTCGGGGTTCAAAGTTGACTCGTTAAAATAAAACTAATCGCTTTAAAATATTATTTTTAAAAAACTCGCATTATTGTAAAAATTAGAGTTGTTACAAACTGTCCAAGATGTCATTGGATAGCTCTGCTGGAGGATCTCTTCATCTGAAGAAGACGCCTACAGAAGCTCAAGAACTCATTGAAATGGTTGCAAATAACCAATTCATGTACACTTCTGAAAGGAATCCTATGAACAATGGGACGAATCAGAAGAAAGGAGTTCTTGAGATTGATACTCTGAATGCCATATTGGCTCAGAACAAAATATTGACTCAGCAAGTCAATATGATTTCTCAAAGTCTGTCTGGAATGCAAGCTACACCAGGCAGTACTAAGGATGCTTCATCTGAAGAAGAAGCTTACGATCCTGAGAACCCTTCAATGGAAGAGGTGAATTACATGGGAGAACCCTATGGAAACACCTATAATCCTTCATGGAGAAATCATCCAAATCTCTCATGGAAGGATCAACAGAGACCTCAACAAGGTTTCAACAACAATAATGGTGGAAGAAACAGGTTTAGCAATGGCAAGCCTTTTCCATCATCTTCTCAGCAACAGATAGAGAATTCAAAGCAGAGCCACTCTGACTTAGCAACCATGGTCTCTGATCTAATCAAAGCCACTCAAAGTTTCATGACTGAAACAAGGTCCTCCATTAGGAATTTGGAGGCACAAGTGGGTCAGTTGAGTAAGAAAGTTACTGAACTCCCTCCTAGTACTCTTCCAAGCAATACAGAAGAGAATCCAAAAGGAAAGTGCAAGGCCATCAACATGGCCGAATTTGGAGAGGAGAAAGAGGCAGTGAGCGCCACTGAGGAAGACCTCAATGGACATCCACTGGCCTCCAATGAGTTCCCTAATGAGGAACCCTGGGAATCTGAGGCTCACACTGAGACCATAGAGATTCCATTGGATTTACTTCTACCTTTCATGAGCTCTGATGAGTATTCTTCCTCTGAAGAGGACGAATATGTCACTGAAGAGCAAGTTGCTAAATACCTTGGAGCAATCATGAAGCTAAATGACAAGTTATTTGGTAATGAGACTTGGGAGGATGAACCCCCTTTGCTCACCAAAGAACTGAATAACTTGACTAGGCAGAGATTACCTCAAAAGAGACAGGATCCTGGGAAGTTTTCAATACCTTGTACCATAGGCACCATGACCTTCAAGAAGGCTCTGTGTGACCTAGGGTCAAGTATAAACCTCATGCCTCTCTCTGTAATGGAGAAGCTAGGGATCTTTGAGGTATAAGCTGCAAGAATCTCACTAGAGATGGCAGACAACTCAAGAAAACAAGCTTATGGACTTGTAGAGGATGTTCTGGTAAAGATTGAAGACCATTACATCCCTGCTGATTTCATAGTCCTAGAGACTGGGAAGTGCATGGATGAATCCATCATCCTTGGCAGACCCTTCCTAGCCACAGCAAAGGCTGTGATTGATGTTGACAGAGGAGAATTGATCATTCAAGTGAATGAAGAATCCCTTGTGTTTAAGGCTCAAGGATATCCCTCTGTAACCATGGAGAGGAAACATGAAGAGCTTCTCTCAAAACAGAGTCAAACAGAGCCCCCACAGTCAAACTCTAAGTTTGGTGTTAGGAGGCCACAACCAACTTCTAAGTTTGGTGTTGGGAGATTCCAACATTGCTCTGAGCATCTGTGAGGCTCCATGAGAGCCCACTGTCAAGCTACTAACATTAAAGAAGCGCTTGTTGGGAGGCAACCCAATGTTATATTTATCTATTTTCCTTTGTTATTTTATGTTTTCTGTAGGTTGATGATCATGGAAATTCAAAAATCAATTGAAAAAGCAAAAACAGAATGAAAAACAAGAAGAAAAAACAGCACACCCTGGAGGAAAACCTTGCTGGCATTTAAACGCCAGTTAGGGCAGCAAATGGGCGTTTAACGCCTAGTCTGGCACCATTCTGGGCGTTTAACGCCAGAAAGGGGCACCAGACTGGCGTTAAACGCCAGGAAAGGGCAAGAAGTTGGCGTTAAACGCCAAAAATGAGCACCAGCCAGGCGTTTAACGCCAGAATTGGCATAAAGAGCATTTTTGCTCGCCACTTGGTGCAGGGATGAATTTTCCTTGACACCTCAGGATCTGTGGACCCCACAGGATCCCCACCTACCCCACCACTCTCTCTCTTCTTCACCCATTCACCAATCACCTCAACACCTCTTCCCCAAAACCCCTCACCTATCAAATCCCACTATTCTCTTCACCACTCACATCCATCCTTCATAAAACCCCACCTACCTCACCATTCAAATTCAAACCACTTTTCCTCCCAAACGCACCCTTACATGACCGAACCATACCCCTCTCTCCACCCCTATATAAACCCATCTTCACTCCTTCTTTTTCAGACAACTTACACACTACTTCTCCCCCTTGGCCGAAAAATAAAGCCACCTCCATCTCCTCTATTTCTTCTTCTTCTACTCTCTTCTTTCTTCTTTTGCTCGAGGACGAGCAAACCTTCTAAGTTTGGTGTGGTAAAAGCATTGCTTTTTGTTTTTCCATAACCATTTATGGCACCTAAGATCGGAGAAACCTCTAGAAAGAGGAAAGGAAAGGCAAAAGCTTCCACATCCGAGTCATGGGAGATGGAGAGATTCATCTCAAAGGTGCATCAAGACCACTTCTATGAAGTTGTGGCCATGAAGAAGGTGATCCCCGAAGTCCCTTTACACTAGAAGGGTCAACTTTGATCAAAGGTTGGACCAAGTCCTCATAGACATTTGTGAAGAGGGCGCTCAATGGAAGAGAGATTCAAGAGGGAAGCTGGTTCAACTGAGAAGGCATGACCTCAAGCCCGTGGCTAGGGGATGGTTGGAGTTTATCCAACGCTTAATCATTCCCACTAGCAACCGGTCCGAAGTTACTATAGACCGGGCCATCATGATTCATAGCATCATGATTGGAGAAGAAGTAGAAGTTCATGAGGTTATAACCCAAGAACTTTATAAGGTGGCGGACAAGTCCTCTACCTTGGCAAGGTTAGCCTTTCCTCATCTCATTTGTCACCTCTGTTATTCAGTTGGAATTGACATAATGGGAGACCTCCTCATTGATGAGGACAAGCCCATCACTAAGAAAAGGATGGAGCAAACAAGAGATCCCACTCATCATGAAATCCCTGAGATACCTCAAGGGATGCACTTTCCTCCACAAAACTATTGGGAGCAAATCAACACCTCCCTAGGAGAATTGAGTTCCAACATGGGACAACTAAGGGTGGAGCACCAAGAACATTCCATCCTCCTCCATGAAATTAGAGAAGATCAAAGAATCATGAGAGAGGAGCAACAAAGGCAAGGAAGAGACATTGAGGAGCTCAAGCATTCCATAAGATCTTCAAGAGGAAGAACAAGCCGCCATCACTAAGGTGGACTCGTTCTTTAATCTCCTTGTTCTTTATTTTCCTGTTTTTCGAAAATTATGCTTTATGTTTTATTTATGTTTGTGTCTCATGATCATTAGTATCTTAGTGTCTATGCCTTAAAGTTATGAATGTCCTATGAATCCATCACCTTTCTTAAATGAAAAATGTTCTTAATTGAAAAAGAGAAGAATCGCATGAATTTTGAATTTTATAACAGATTGATTATTTTGATGTGGTGGCATTACTTTGACTTCTGAATGTATGCTTAAACACTGGATATGTCTTTTGAATTTGTTGTTCATGAATGATTGGCTCTTGAAAGAATGATGAAAAAGGAGACATGTTACTGAGGATCTGAAAAATCATAAAAAAATGATTCTTGAAGCAAGAAAAAGCAGTGAGTATTAAAAAAAACGAAAAAAAAAAGAAAAAGAAAAAGAAAAAATTAAAGTTGTGATCCAAGGCAAAAAGAGTGTGCTTAAGAACCCTGGACACCTCTAATTGGGGACTCTAGCAAAGCTGAGTCACAATCTAAAAGGGTTCACCCAATTATGTGTCTGTGGCATGTATGTATCCGGTGGTAATACTAGAAGACAGAGTGCTTTGGGCCACGGCCAAGACTCATAAAGTAGCTGTGTTCAAGAATCATCATACTTAACTAGGAGAATTAATAACATTATCTGGATTCTGAGTTCCTATAGAAGCCAATCATTCTGAATTTCAAAGGATAAAGTGAGATGCCAAAATTGTTCAGAGGCAAAAAGCTAAAAGCCCCGCTCATCTAATTAATACTGATCTTCATAGATGTTTTTGGAATTCATTGCATATTCTCTTCTTTTTATCTTATTTGATTTTCAGTTTCTTGGGGACAAGCAACAATTTAAGTTTGGTGTTGTGATGAGCGGATAATTTATACGCTTTTTGGCATTGCTTTTAGTATGTTTTTAGTATGTTTTAGTTAGTTTTTATTATATTTTTATTAATTTTTAGTTAAAATTCACTTTTCTGGACTTTACTATAAGTTTGTGTGTTTTTCTGTGATTTCAGGTATTTTCTGGCTGAAATTGAGGGACCTGAGCAAAAATCTGATTCAGAGGCTGAAAAGGACTGCAGATGCTGTTGGATTCTGACCTCCCTGCACTCGAAGTAGATTTTCTGGAGCTACAGAAACCCAATTGGCGCGCTCTCAACTGCATTGGAAAGTAGACATCCTGGGATTTCCATCAATGTATAATTGTCCATACTTTGCCCGAGATTTGATGGCCCAAACTGGCGTTCCAAATCAGCTCAAAACTGCCCGGCGTTTAACGCCGAAACTGGCACAAGAATGTGAGTTAAACGCCCAAACTGGCACAAAAGCTGGCGTTTAACTCCAAGAAAAGTCTCTACACATGAAAGCTTCAATGCTCAGCCCAAGCACACACCAAGTGGGCCCGGAAGTAGATTTTTATGTCATTTACTCATTTCTGTAAACCCTAGGCTACTAGTTCTCTACAAATAGGACCTTTTGCTATTGTATTTCATATCTTTAGATCATTTTAGATCTTTTGATCATCTTTGGATGTCTAGTTCTTAGATCATCTGGGTAGCTATCTTTGAGTAGTCTTATGCTATCTTAGATCATGGGGCTGGCCTCACGGCCATGCCCGAACCTTGTTCTTATGTATTTTCAACAGTGGAGTTTCTACACACCAGAGATTAAGGTGTGGAGCTCTGCTGTACCTCGAGTATTAATGCAATTACTATTGTTCTTCTATTCAATTCAGCTTATTCTTGTTCTAAGATATTCATTCGCACCCAAGAACATGATGAATGTGATGATTATGTGACGCTCATCATCATTCTCACTTATGAACGTGTGCCTGACAACCACTCCCGTTCTACAAGCAAACAAGGCTTGAATGTTTATCTCTTGGATTCCTTAATCAGAATCTTCGTGGTATAAGCTAGAATTGATGGCGGCATTCAAGAGAATCCGGAAGGTCTAAACCTTGTCTATGGTATTCTGAGTAGGGTTCAATGATTGAATGACTGTGACGAGCTTCAAACTTCTGAAGGCTGGGCATTAGTGACAGACGCAAAAGAATCAATGGATTCTATTCCAACCTGATTGAGAACCGACAAATGATTAGCCGTGCTGTGACAGGGCGCGTTGAATATTTTCACTGAGAGGACGGGACTGTAGCCACTGACAACGGTGATGCCCAATATACAGCTTGCCATGGAAAGGAGTAAGAAGGATTGGATGAAGACAGTAGGAAAGCAGAGAGACGGAAGGGACAAAGCATCTCCATACGCTTATCTGAAATTCTCACCAATGAATTACATAAGTATCTCTATCTTTATTTTATGCTTTATTCATAAATCATCCATAACCATTTGAATATGCCTGACTGAGATTTACAAGATGACCATAGCTTGCTTCAAACCAACAATCTCCGTGGGATCGACCCTTACTTGCGTAAGGTTTATTACTTGGACGACCCAGTGCACTTGCTGGTTAGTTGTGCGAAGTTGTGATAAAGAGTTGAGATTGTAATTGAGCGTACCATGTTGATGGCGCCATTGTTGATCATAATTTCGTGCACCAATATTTCAGGGATGGTGGTAATGGTTTGAGCTCGGGTTTAGGAGGTTTCTCCTCTTCCTGAGGGATTTTCAGAGGTTCTATTATTCTCTCTGATTCCTCCAGATCAGGCTGAACATCTTTAAAGATATCCTCCAGCTCTGATTCGAGACTCTCAGCCATATTGACTTCTTTTACCAGAGAGTCAATAATATCAACGCTCATGCAGTCATTTTGGGTGTCTGGATACTGCATGGCTTTGACAACATTCAACTTGAACTCATCCTCATTGACTCTCAGGGTTACTTCCCCTTTTTGAACATCAATGAGGGTTCAGCCAGTTGCTAGGAAAGGTCTTCCCAGAATGAGAGTTGCACT
This sequence comes from Arachis stenosperma, assembly GCF_014773155.1. NCBI lineage: Eukaryota > Viridiplantae > Streptophyta > Magnoliopsida > Fabales > Fabaceae > Arachis > Arachis stenosperma. The sequence goes on from NC_080378.1 coordinate 72,476,176, forward strand.
CTTATGCTCCTCTATTTCCAGCACCACAAAGTCAGTGGGAAAGGCAAATGGCCCAATCTTGACAATCATGTCTTCAATCACGCCTGATGGGTATTTAATGGAGCCATCAGCAAGTTGGAGACATATCCAGGTTGGTTTAACTTCATCAGTCAACCCAAGCTTTTTGATAGTAGCTGCAGGTATTAGGTTAATACTTGCCCCAAGATCACATAGAGCTTGCTGGGTACAAGTACCTTCTAATGTGCATGGTATCATAAAGCTTCCCGGATCTTTAAGCTTCTCAGGTAAGCTTTTCAGAATGACTGCACTGCATTCTTCAGTGAGGTAAATTTTTTCAGTTTCCCTCAAATCCTTCTTATGACTTAAGATCTCTTTCATGAACTTAGCATAAGAGGGTATTTGCTCAAGTGCCTCTGCAAACGGAATCTTTATTTCAAGAGTCCTGAGATAATCTGCAAAGCGAGCAAATTGCTTATCCTGTTCCGCATGGCGGAGTTTCTGAGAATAAGGCATTTTGGCTTTGTATTCCTCAACCTTAGTTGCTGCAGATTTATTGCCTACAGATGTGGGTTGAGAAGCCTTTTTAGATGGGTTATTATCAGCACTTGTATGTGTCTGATCCCCCACTGGCATTCAAATGCCAGGGGTGGAAGCTGGAGTGGCGTTAGACGCCAACTCCTTACTTGTTTCTGGCGTCTGAACGCCAGAACTATGCTCCCTTTGGGCGTTCAACACCAAATCATTGCTTGTTTCTAACGTTGAACGCTAGGACTGAGCATGGTTTGGGCGTTCAATGATGACAAGTCATCATATACCCATTTTTCAAGCTAATTTCACTTGTTTTGTTAGCATTTATGCACTTTCTTGCATCCTAAGTTAGTGATTTGGAGTGAAAATGCATAACTTCTTTAAATCAAGCAACCACCATGAATTTAATGTTAATCATTGAGGTTTGAGCTCATTTTAATTGAATTTTAATTGATTTATAAGCCTCTTGAATTTAGTGATACTTTGAGTGGTTGTTTTGGTTTATCGTAGGTGAAGAAAAGAAAAGAAAATGAAAAGCGTGGCCTAAGAAGTGTAGCCAAGAAAAGGAAAGCGTGGCCGAATCAAGAAAGAGAGTGCCGCATGCTAAGGGAGAAGCAACATTGCCCTCCACAAGGGCAGACTGCCCTCTAGGAGGGCAACATTAGGTGACCAAACAAGAATAAGCAACTCTGCCCTGCCCACTCCAAGGGCAGAGCACAAAATGGTGCCTTGGAGCCAAGAGAAAGCAAACTCTGCCCTGCCCTTGTGGAGGGCAGAATCGGGCTCCATGAGGAAAGAAAATCAAGAAAAAAGGTTACCCATGCATGCTACAAGGTTCGAACAAGGGACCATGAGGAAGTCAAAGACTAAGGGTGACTACCGTGCCAAGAAATCAAGAAAATAAATAGCGTGTTTGCACCCTCCCAGGTTCGAACCCGAGACGTGAAGGAAGGAACCTTGCCCTGCCCTTGGCACGGGCAGGGCAGCAATTGAATTGGCGCATCACACACAAAACCTTGGCGCACCAACTTTGCTTCCTGGCGCACCAAACACTCGTCCTGGCAGCATCTGACGCGCGCGTTCCTTCCCTGGCACACCAAACCATTCCTGCCCTGCCCTTGGCGCGGGCAGGGCAGCGTCCCACGCACCAACGTGCATCGCGCGCACGCGCGCTCCTCAAATCTGGCGCACCAAATTTCTTCCTGGCAGCACCAAGCGCGCGCATCAACTTTTCTGCCCTGCCCTTGGCGCGGGCAGGGCAGCCTCTGGCGCACCAAACTCGTGCCAAACGCGCACCAAGGCCGCACCAAGCTTGTGCACCATGCATCAATTTTCTGCCCTGCCCTCCACAAGGGCAGGGCAGCCTCCTGGGAGTGAATCTAATGGGCCGAAAAATCAAATTAAATTCCCATTTTAATTCATTTCTTCACCAAATCAAAAGCCCATCCAAATCCCAAAATCCAAGAATAGAAAGTGTATAAATAGGAGTTAGTTTGATGTAATTAGGACTTTTGAACCTTCTTTTAGCAACCTTTACTTTTGAATTTTCACTTTGATTTTTCCTTGAGAGATTTCTGAGAATTGGGGAGGGAATTGTTCTCTCTTCTCCCTCATTCTTTCCTTAGCAATTTTACTCTTCTGTTTCTGAGTATTGGGTGTGTGAAATTGGGGAAATTCTGTCCCAATTCCCATTCAAGCTCTTTGCACTTTGTTTTCTGCATAATTCAATTCAAATTCTGTTCATCTATTACTTCTTCTTTCATTTTCTGTCAATTACTTGGATCTAGGAAGGCAAACAGAGATCTAGGCTCTGCTACCTAGTCTCTTGAGACCTGAGACCCAAATTTTACTTGGTTCCTCTTGGAACCTCTGCTGCATTTAATTTCTTTGCTGTTTAAATTCCCATTGCTCCTAATTCAAATTCTGCTACCTTAATTGTTGCACTTTACTTCCTCTTTGTTTAGATCCTGCAATCCCATTCCTCAGTTCCCTTTTATATTCAAGCCATTTATCTTTCTTGCCATTTAAGTTACTGCAATTTAAGTTTCTTGCACTTTAAGTTTCAGTCATTTACATTCTTGCTCTTTAAGATTCTGCAAATTTACAATTCTGTTCTTCAATTTACTGCACTTTTCCCTTCCCCCTTTACATTTACTGTCATTTACTTTTTGTTAAACGCAAATCACTCAATCAAAACTTGATTCGCTTGACTAAATCACCCACTAAACTAAAATTGCTCAATCCTTCAATCCCTGTGGGATCGACCTCACTCATGTGAGTTATTATTACTTGATGCGACCCGGTACACTTGCCGGTGAGTTTTGTGTTGGATCGTTTTCCACACATCAAGTTTTTGGCGCCGTTGCCGGGGATTAAAATAGATTGACAATGATTAAGTGAAGTGGAGGTCTAGATTAAGCACTTTTTCTTTTCTGTTATTCTAACTCTCACTAACACACTAACTGTTCGAGAAATTGCCTCTACTAACTCACTAACAATTTATCTCAAATAACTGCACTTAAATTCTCAAGCGTGTTGTTGTTTGGTCATCCTGATTGTTTGCATATCACAGGGAATCAAGTCTCTACAGACAAAGGGTATCATGACATGAAGCCACCCCTCATTACACTCATAAAGAACAATTGCTCTTTTGACGGAAGTCCATCAGAAGATCCTCAGCAGCACATAACCACTTTTCTAAAGACATGCAATGCAGTCAGAACCGATGGTTCAGATCGTGACACTTATAAGATTCTGTTATTTCCCTTCTCATTGAAGGGTGAAGCTGCACAATGGTTTGAAACTTTTCCCCAAGGAAGTATTACTAGTTGGGATGATTTGGTCACCAAATTTCTGGCCAAATTCGCCTCATCCAAACAGATCATCCAGCTGAAAGAGGAGGAACATCTATTCATACAAGGGGACGAAGAACCACTCTTCAAGGCCTGGGAAAGATACAAGAGAGCAACTGATAAAGTGGGCTTCCGGGTTTTCTATGAAGGGTTGACCCCAGAAACAAGAAAAGCAGTGGACTACTTCTCAGATGGCTTACTCAAAGCAACAACAAATGCTCAAGGAGTTACAGACTTCAATGACAAAGGAGTCAACAACCAACATCCATCTGAGAAAACACACAGTGCAACCTCCGAGGAAGAAGTGGCAAATATTGAAGGGGTGAATACGTTCAAAGACCAAAACAAACAAATGCACCATCAACCACCGCAAAACATAGAGTTGTCTGCTGCAGTGAGTGCCAAATTTCCACCATGGAGACCTCACTCTTATCTGAGAATGAGGGAGCCTCAACATCAAGAACAAGGAAGTTTCCACCAGGACAATTCCATGACCACAACCAATCAACATCCCCCACCCACCAATACCACCCAAAGCCAATACCCACAACACAGACACTCCCAAACCCATCTCAACTGGAGAAGGAGTGAGTACCAAAATCACAGACCAAGAGAATTCCATTACAACAACCCGAACTTCATAAATCATCAAAAACACCATTACAACAATAACAACCACTACATTCCACCACCACACCCACCCTTCCTACCTTCAACATATCATAACCAACCAACCTCACAAGACTCTCAGAGAATCACAAACTTGGAGATCCTAATGGAGAGAATGATGAAACATCAAGAAGAAACAACAAGGAACCAAGAGATGTTAATGAGAGGAATTGAGGAGCGGATAGCTCAATTGGCAAAGCACCTTGCAGAAATGGGTGAGAAGAAACCAAATACTTTCTTCAAAGCCAGTGAAGATAAACCAACCAATAATGAAGATGCTACAAAGAAGGAAGGATGGAAAGGGATCATAGAAGACAATGAGAAAGGAAGTACCAGCCAAGAAAGACACAACAAAGAATTCCTTCAAAAAGAGGCAGATGAGAGAACTAAAGACAAGCAGAAAACCCCCACTGGAAGGTTTTCACTAGGGGATCGAGTAATGATCAATGGTCAAACCGTGAAGGTATCCCCACAGTTGTATGATCACTACACTGTAACTAAGATTCTTCCACAAGAATCTATAGAAGTCATCAAAGAGGAAACCGGAAGGAAGTTCATAGTGAAGACAGACAAGCTAAGGCACTGTGATTTTCGACCTCCATGATAAACAAAAATGAAGATGTCAAGCTAATGACAATAAAAGAGCGCTTGTTGGGAGGCAACCCAACCTGAGGTAGTTTCTTTTCATAGCTTTTTCAATAAAAATGTTGAGTAATTGGTGTGGATTGCAAAGAGCTAAGTTTGGTGTTGCACACCAAAACAATTTGAGGGAGAATGAAAACTTCTAAGTTTGGTGTTCCACCAAAAATATCATTTAATACATTCCCACCTTTTGCATGATTCTAACTCCAAGTAATCAAACACATTATTCAACTGTTGAATTGTTTTCTAGCTTTTATTCCATTAACCTTTAGCAAGAACATATGGTTTCAAATATGGTTAACTTGTTACATCTGAGACAGTGGCAAAACAATTAAGTTTGGTGTTCACACACCAAAATCAATCCAGGAGCCACACTCAGTATTGAACATACTAACCATATAATCAAGAGCTTGAGAAGCAAGCAACTTTGAGGATTATGCAGGACATGAATCAACAATTGAAGACACTATGCATTTTGACTCAAAGGGAACACAGCAGAAAGAAAAATCAAAGGGCTGCAACTTCAAAGGTTGTATCTGAACTTAATCCTTGCTGCTATGTATTGTTTCGAACATGGAAACCCTTGTATGGCTTACTAAAGTGTTTATCTAGTTGCAAGTGAAATTGTTTGTGAAAATGATAAGTCTGCATAATGCTTGTATCCATCATTTAGCTTGAAAATTGCTTTGTTTCCCATATGCTTAAATAAAAGAGTTTGGTTTGAATTGAAAAGTAAAATATCCAATGTTGCATAAGTATGAATGGAAGTTGGTGGTGGCATATGTGTTTGATTAAATGCATGACTCATGAAATAAGTGTTGCATGATATCATTCTTATTCAATTGTAAGTTGGCTTGCTGTACAAAGACTTTTATCAATAATGAAACACCCTTGGTAACAAAAACAGAAAGAAGAAGGAAAGAAAAAGCCAAAATGGCAGGAAAAACAAAGAATAAAGGTTGGACACCAATGGTTTGGACCTTAGGACATATGCCTGTGGTGTTCTTGTACTGAGATCTGCTTGGAGAAGTAAATTCTAAGGGGTATTTTGAAACCCGGTCACTTAGATCAACTGATTTGGGATGGCCAATTGAAAATCCACAATAAAGAGCAACTTAGATACAAAGCACTTAGTGATCCAAAGAGATGCTGGGCATCAATGATCCTAGGAAGAATTAGTGAGCTAAGTGTCTGTGGTGGAAAGATGTTGAGCAAAAGAAAAGAAAATAGAGCCAAAGGCTATGCTGCAACATTTAACACCAAACCTCTTAAAGAATGACAAGCTTGTTAAGCATTGAAAAGCCAAGAAAAGTTAGCAAGGGTGGAATCAAAAAGTGAGCCTTCTAACAGCAAGTTTAGCAAGCCTTTGAAGAAAGATATGTATTATGTAGCAGCAACAATAATTGAGTTGCCTTTGTCTGCATAAATGCCCCATAAATTGAAGTTCTGCTATCTGCATAATAAGGATATATACTCTTTTCTTATTCACTTCATTTACTCTTAGTTTTGATGCTTGCTTGGGGACAAGCAAGGTTTAAGTTTGGTGTTGTGATGACAAGTCATCATATACCCATTTTTCAAGCTAATTTCACTTGTTTTGTTAGCATTTATGCACTTTCTTGCATCCTAAGTTAGTGATTTGGAGTGAAAATGCATAACTTCTTTAAATCAAGCAATCACCATGAATTTAATGTTAATCATTGAGGTTTGAGCTCATTTTAATTGAATTTTAATTGATTTATAAGCCTCTTGAATTTAGTGATACTTTGAGTGGTTGTTTTGGTTTATTGTAGGTGAAGAAAAGAAAAGAAAATGAAAAGCATGGCCTAAGAAGTGTAGCCAAGAAAAGGAAAGCGTGGCCGAATCAAGAAAGAGAGTGCCGCATGCTAAGGGAGAAGCAACATTGCCCTCCACAAGGGCAGACTGCCCTCTAGGAGGGCAACATTAGGTGACCAAACAAGAATAAGCAACTCTGCCCTGCCCACTCCAAGGGCAGAGCACAAAATGGTGCCTTGGAGCCAAGAGAAAGCAAACTCTGCCCTGCCCTTGTGGAGGGCAGAATCGGGCTCCATGAGGAAAGAAAATCAAGAAAAAAGGTTACCCATGCATGCTACAAGGTTCGAACAAGGGACCATGAGGAAGTCAAAGACTAAGGGTGACTACCGTGCCAAGAAATCAAGAAAATAAATAGCGTGTTTGCACCCTCCCAGGTTCAAACCCGAGACGTGAAGGAAGGAACCTTGCCCTGCCCTTGGCGCGGGCAGGGCAGCAATTGAATTGGCGCATCACACACAAAACCTTGGCGCACCAACTTTGCTTCCTGGCGCACCAAACACTCGTCCTGGCAGCATCTGACGCGCGCGTTCCTTCCCTGGCGCACCAAACCATTCCTGCCCTGCCCTTGGCGCGGGCAGGGCAGCGTCCCACGCACCAACGTGCATCGCGCGCACGCGCGCTCCTCAAATCTGGCGCACCAAATTTCTTCCTGGCAGCACCAAGCGCGCGCATCAACTTTTCTGCCCTGCCCTTGGCGCGGGCAGGGCAGCCTCTGGCGCACCAAACTCGTGCCAAACGCGCACCAAGGCCGCACCAAGCTTGTGCACCATGCATCAATTTTCTGCCCTGCCCTCCACAAGGGCAGGGCAGCCTCCTGGGAGTGAATCTAATGGGCCGAAAAATCAAATTAAATTCCCATTTTAATTCATTTCTTCACCAAATCAAAAGCCCATCCAAATCCCAAAATCCAAGAATAGAAAGTGTATAAATAGGAGTTAGTTTGATGTAATTAGGACTTTTGAACCTTCTTTTAGCAACCTTTACTTTTGAATTTTCACTTTGATTTTTCCTTGAGAGATTTCTGAGAATTGGGGAGGGAATTGTTCTCTCTTCTCCCTCATTCTTGCCTTAGCAATTTTACTCTTCTGTTTCTGAGTATTGGGTGTGTGAAATTGGGGAAATTCTGTCCCAATTCCCATTCAAGCTCTTTGCACTTTGTTTTCTGCATAATTCAATTCAAATTCTGTTCATCTATTACTTCTTCTTTCATTTTCTGTCAATTACTTGGATCTAGGAAGGCAAACAGAGATCTAGGCTCTGCTACCTAGTCTCTTGAGACCTGAGACCCAAATTTTACTTGGTTCCTCTTGGAACCTCTGCTGCATTTAATTTCTTTGCTGTTTAAATTCCCATTGCTCCTAATTCAAATTCTGCTACCTTAATTGTTGCACTTTACTTCCTCTTTGTTTAGATCCTGCAATCCCATTCCTCAGTTCCCTTTTATATTCAAGCCATTTATCTTTCTTGCCATTTAAGTTACTGCAATTTAAGTTTCTTGCACTTTAAGTTTCAGTCATTTACATTCTTGCTCTTTAAGATTCTGCAAATTTACAATTCTGTTCTTCAATTTACTGCACTTTTCCCTTCCCCCTTTACATTTACTGTCATTTACTTTCTGTTAAACGCAAATCACTCAATCAAAACTTGATTCGCTTGACTAAATCACCCACTAAACTAAAATTGCTCAATCCTTCAATCCCTGTGGGATCGACCTCACTCATGTGAGTTATTATTACTTGATGCGACCCGGTACACTTGCCGGTGAGTTTTGTGTTGGATCGTTTTCCACACATCATTCAACGCCAGCTTTCCACCCATTCTCTAGCGTTTGAGCGCCAGAATTATTCCTCTCTAGGCTTTTACTGTCCTCAGAAGGATTTTGGGTAGTGAGGAAAGAGCTTTGCACCTAGAGGTCCGCCTTTCAAGAGGGGAAGCTCTTTCAGGAGGCCCAACAACAACAACTCCCAAGGGAAGAAGTTTGGAAAGCAGCCTCAGAATGATCAAGCTTGTACTAGATGTGGGAGTCACCATCCGGGAGCACCATACAAGGCCGGATGGGGTTTGTGTTACAATTGTGGAAAGGCGGGGCATAAAGCCGCAAGTTGTCCGGAGAAGCAGAAACAAGGTGCTGGGAAAGCACAACAGACTGGTCGGGTGTTGATGAGCGGATAATTTGTACGCTTTTTGGCATTGTTTTTAGTATGTTTTTGGTAGTTTTAGTAGAGTTTTTATTATATTTTTATTAGTTTTTAGTTAAAATTCACTTTTCTGGACTTTACTATGAGTTTGTGTGTTTTTCTGTGATTTCAGGTATTTTCTGGCTGAAATTGAGGGACCTGAGCAAAAATCTGATTCAGAGACTAAAAAGGACTGCAGATGCTGTTGGATTCTGATCTCCCTGCACTCGAAGTGAATTTTCTGGTGCTACAGAAGCCCAATTGGCGCGCTCTCAATGGCGTTGGAAAATAGACATCCTGGGCTTTCCAGCAATATATGATAGTCCATACTTTGCCCAAGATTTGATGGCCCAAACCGGCGTTCAAAGTCACCTACAGAAATTCCAGCGTTAAACGCCGGAACTGGCACCTAAATGGGAGTTAAACGCCCAAACTGGCATAAAAGCTGGCGTTTAACTCCAAGAAGAGTCTCTACACGAAAATGCTTCATTGCTCAGCCCAAGCACACACCAAGTGGGCCCGGAAGTGGATTTTTATGTCATTTACTCATCTCTGTACACCCTAGGCTACTAGTTCTCTATATATAGGACCTTTTACCATTGTATTTATCATCTTTGGACATCTAGTTCTTAGATCAGATCTTGGTTCTTCTGGTTCCCTCTCTGGGGCCGAAACCAATGATCACTTTTGTTCTTATGTATTTTCAACGGTGGAGTTTCTACACACCATAGATTAAGGTGTGGAGCTCTGCTGTACCTCGAGTATTAATGCAATTACTATTGTTCTTCTATTCAATTCCGCTTATTCTTTGTCCAAGATATCACTTGTTCTTCAACTTGATGAATGTGATGATCCGTGACACTCATCATCATTCTCACCCATGAACAAGGGTGACTGACAACCACTCTGTTCTACAAGCATCTGAGGCCCTAGTGAATATCTCTTGGATTTTTGGTTGCACGATGCATGGTTGATCGCCTGACAACCGAGTGCTCGCCTGACAAACGAGCCAACCATTCCGTGAGATCAGAGTCTTCGTGGTATAGGCAAGAACTGATGGCGGCATTCAAGAGAATCCGGAAGGTCTAACCTTGTCTGTGGTATTCTGAGTAGGATTCAATGATTGAATGACTGTGACGTGCTTCAAACTCCTGAGGGCGGGGCGTTAGTGACAGACGCAAAAGAATCACTGGATTCTATTCCGGCCTGATTGAGAACCGACAGATGGAATGCCGTGCCGTGACAGGGCATTAGGAATTGTTCCAATGAGAGGATGGGAGGTAGCCACTGACAACGGTGAAACCCTTGCATAAGCTTGCCATGGAAAGGAGTAAGAAGGATTGGATGAAGACAGTAGGAAAGCAGAGAGACGGAAGGGAAGGCATTTTCATACGCTTATCTGAAGTTCCTACCAATGATATACATAAGTATCTCTATCTTTACCTTTATGTTTATTTCGTTCATCATCATACCCATTTGAGTTTGCCTGACTTAGATTTACAAGGTGACCATAGCTTGCTTCATACCAACAATCTCCGTGGGATCGACCCTTACTCGCGTAAGGTATTACTTGGACGACCCAGTGCACTTGCTGGTTAGTTGTGCGAAGTTGTAGTGATCACAATTTCGTGCACCAAGTTTTTGGCGCCGTTGCCGGGGATTGTTTGTGTATGGACAACTGACGGTTCATCTTGTTGCTTAGATTAGGTATTATTTTTCTTCAGAGTTCTTAAGAATGAATTCTAGTGTTTCAAGGTGATGTTCTTATCATCACCAAAGCTGATTGATCATCATCAATTTAGCTCTTGAATGCAATGTCCTGCTGAAGCTTAGCCGGCCACGTCTAATTTCTTTAGACTAAAGCTTTAGACTAACATTGCATGATTCCTGGAATTCTCATTAAGAATTTTGATACCTTTATTTTCTTCTTCCACTTAATTTTCGAAAAAATCCAAAAAAATTTACAAAATCATAAAATCCAAAAATATGTCTTGTTTGAGTCTAGTGTGTCATTTTAAGTTTGGTGTCAATTGCATGTTTCTGTTTTTCTTGCATTTTTCGAATTTATGCATGTGTCTTCACTAATCTTCAAGTTGTTCTTGATGATTTCCTTGTTTTGATCTTTGAATTATATTGACTTGAGTGTTTTGTTGTTTCTCATATGCATTCTCATCTTGTTAATGTCAGTAGTATACAAACTGCTAAGTTTGGTGTCTTGCATGCATTGTTATTTAGTTGCATTTTGATTGTTCCTCATTATTAAAAATCCAAAAATATTTTTAATTTGTGTCTTTTCAAGTCAATAATACAGAGAATTGAAGATTCAGAACATACTGCAGAGGAATCACATAGAAAAAGCTGAGCATTCGAAAATGCCCAGTGAAGAAGACAGACTGGCGTTTAAACGCCAGCCAGGGTGCCTGGCTGGGCGTTTAACGCCCAAAAGGGTAGTAGTTTGGGCGTTAAACGCCAGAATGTGCACCATTCTTGGCGTTTAACGCCAGGATGGCAAAGGGGGAAGATTTTGTTTTCAAAATCAATTTTTTTTCAAGTTTTCAAAGTTTTTCAAAATCAAATCTTTTTCAAATCATATCTTTTCAATCAAATGTTTTCAAAATCAATTTCTTTCCTTTTTCAAAGATACTTACTAACAATTAATGATTTGATTGAACATTTTTTGCCTTTTCTGTTGAGGAAGGTTTTATGTTTGAATCATATCTTTTCTTGTTAGGCAAGTCATTAATTTTTAAAATCATATCTTTTCAAATTGTTTTCAAATCAAATCTTTTTAAAATGTTTTTCAAATCATATCATCTCAATCACATCTTTTTAAAACTAATCATATCTTTTTAATCACATCTTTTTCAAAATAGTTTTCAATCAAATCTTTTTGACTTCTAATTTCAAAATCTTTTTCAACAATCACTTGATTTCTTTTCCACTCTTATTTTCGAAAATCAATTAAGTGTTTTTCAAAATGTTTTCAAAATCTTTTAACTTAATTTTCGAAAATTACTTCCCTTCTTCTCACATCCTTCTATTTATGGACTAACACTATTCCTTAATGCAAAATTCGAACTCAATCTTCTTTGATAAGTTCGAATTTTCTACCTCTGTCTTCTACCTTTCTTTTCCTCTGACACCTCAAGGAATCTCTATACTGTGACATAGAGGATTCCACATTTTCTTGTTCTCTTCTCTTTCATATGAGCAGGAACAAAGACAAAGGCATTCTTGTTGAAGCTGACCCTGAACCTGAAAGGACCTTGAAGCGAAAGCTAAGAGAAGCTAAGGCACAACTCTCTGTTGAGGACCTGACCGAATTCTTCAAAGAAGAAGAACACATGGCAGCCGAAAACAACAACAATGCCAACAATGCAAGGAAGGTGCTGGGTGACTTTACTGCACCTACTCCCAACTTCTATGGGAGAAGCATCTCTATCCCTGCCATTGGAGCAAACAACTTTGAGCTTAAGCCTCAATTAGTTTCTCTAATGCAACAGAATTGCAAGTTCCATGGACTTCCATTGGAAGATCCTCATCAGTTTTTAGCTGAGTTCTTGCAAATCTGTGACACAGTCAAGACTAATGGGGTTGACCCTGAGGTCTACAGACTGATGCTATTCCCTTTTGTTGTAAAAGACAGAGCTAGGATATGGTTGGACTCACAACCTAAAGAAAGCCTGGACTCTTGGGAAAAGCTAGTCAAAGCCTTCTTGGTAAAGTTCTTTCCACCTCAAAAATTGAGTAAGCTTAGAGTGGAAGTCCAAACCTTCAGACAGAAGGATGGAGAATCCCTCTATGAAGCTTGGGAAAGATACAAACAATTAATCAGAAAATGTCCTTCAGACATGCTTTCTGAATGGAGCATCATAGGTATTTTCTATGATGGTCTCTCTGAACTATCCAAGATGTCTTTGGATAGCTCTGCTGGAGGATCTCTTCATCTGAAGAAGACGCCTACAGAAGCTCAAGAGCTCATTGAAATGGTTGCAAATAACCAATTCATGTACACTTCTGAAAGGAATCCTGTGAACAATGGGACAAGTCAGAAGAAAGGAGTTCTTGAGATTGATGCTCTGAATGCCATTCTGGCTCAGAACAAGATATTGACTCAACAAGTCAATTTGATTTCTCAAAGTCTGTCTGGAATGCAAAATGCACCAAGCAGTACTAAGGATGCTTCATCTGAGGAAGAAGCTTATGATCCTGAGAACCCTTCAATGGAGGAGGTGAATTACCTAGGAGAACCCTATGGAAACACCTATAATTCTTCATGGAGAAATCACCCAAATTTCTCATGGAAGAATCAAGAGAGACCTCAACAAGGTTTCAATAATAATAATAATGGTGGAAGAAACAGATTTAGCAATGGCAAGCCTTTTCCATCATCTTCTCAGCAACAGACAGAGAATTCTAAGCAGAACCCCTCTGACTTAGCAACCATGGTCTCTGATCTAATCAAAACCACTCAAAGTTTCATGACTGAAACAAGGTCCTCTATTAGGAATTTGGAGGCACAAGTGGGACAGCTGAGCAAGAAAGTTACTGAACTCCCTCCTAGTACTCTCCCAAGCAATACTGAAGAAAATCCAAAAGAAGAGTGCAAAGCCATAACCATGGCCGAATCTAGAGAGGGAAGAGAGGAAGTGGACGCCACTGAGGAAGGCCTCAATGGGCGTGCACTGACCTCCAATGAGTTCCCCAATGAGGAACCATGGGAATCTGAGGCTCAAAATGAGACCATAGAGATTCCATTGGACTTACTTCTGCCTTTCATGAGCTCTGATGAGTATTCTTCCTCTGAAGAGGATGAGTATGTCACTGAAGAGCAAGTTGCTAAATATCTTGGAGCAATCATGAAGCTAAATGACAAGTTATTTGGAAATGAGACTTGGGAGGATGAACCCCCTTTGCTCACCAAAGAACTGGATGACTTGTCTAGGCAGAAACTACCTCAAAAGAGACAAGATCCTGGGAAGTTTTCCATACCTTGTACCATAGGCACCATGACCTTCAAGAAGGCTCTGTGTGACTTAGGGTCAAGTGTAAACCTCATGCCTCTCTCTGTAATGGAGAAGCTAGGGATCTTTGAGGTACAAGCTGCAAGAATCTCACTAGAGATGGCAGACAACTCAAGAAAACAAGCTTATGGACTTGTAGAGAATGTTTTGGTTAAGATTGAAGGCCATTACATCCTACTGATTTCATAGTCCTAGAAACTGGGAAGTGCATGGATGAATCTATCATCCTTGGCAGACCCTTCCTAGCCACAGCAAAGGCTGTGATTGATGTTGACAGAGGTGAACTGTTCATTCAAGTGAATGAAGAATCCTTTGTGTTTAAGGCTCAAGGATATCCCTCTGTCATCATGGAGAGTAAGCATGAAGAGCTTCTCTCAAATCAGAGGCAAACAGAGCCCCCACAGTCAAACTCTAAGTTTGGTGTTGGGAGGCCACAACCAAACTCTAAGTTTGGTGTTGAACCCCCACATTCAAACTCTAAGTTTGGTGTTGGGAGGTTCCAACATTGCTCTGATCATTTGTGAGGCTCCATGAGAGCCATCTGTCAAGCTACTGACATTAAAGAAGCGCTTGTTGGGAGGCAACCCAATGATTATATTTTATATATTTCCCTTTGTTATTTTATGTTTTTTGTAGGTTGATGATCATAAGAAGTCACAAAATCCATTGAAAAAGCAAAAACAGAATGAAAAACAGGAAGAAAAACAGCACACCCTGGAGGAAGAACTCACTGGCGTTTAAACGCCAGTGAGGCTAGCAGTTGGGCGTTTAACGCCCAGTCTGGCACCATTCTGGGCGTTTAACGCCAGAAAGGGGCACCAGACTGGCGTTAAACGCCAGAAAAGGGCAAGAACCTGGCGTTAAACGCCAGAAATGGGCACCAGCCCGGCGTTTAACGCCAGAAATGGCTCAAAACGTGATTTTGAATGCCATTTGGTGCAGGGATGACTTTTCCTTGACACCTAAGGATCTGTGGACCCCACAGGATCCCCACCAACCCCACCACCCTCTCTTCTTCTTCACCCATTCACCAATCACCTCAATACCTCTTCACCACTCACATCCACCCTTCATTTTCACACAACCTAAACACCACTTCTCCCCCTCTTTTGGCCTAACCACAAAGCCATCTCCCTCTCCTCCATTTCTTCTTCTTCTACTCTCTTCTTTCTTCTTTTGCTCGAGGACGAGCAAACCTTTTAAGTTTGGTGTGGTAAAAGCATTGCTTTTTGTTCTTCCATAACCATTCATGATATCCAAAGCCGGTTCAACTGAGAAGGCATGACCTCAAGCCCATCACTAAGAAGAAGATGGAGCAAACAAGAGACCCCTCTCACCAAGAAATCCCTGAGATACCTCAAGGGATGCACTTTCCTCCACAAGACTACTGGGAGCAAATTAACACCTCCCTAGGAAAATTAAGTTCCAACATGGGACAACTAAGGGTGGAGCACCAAGAACATGCCATCCTCCTCCATGAAATTGGAGAAGATCAAAGGATCATGAGAGAGGAGCAACAAAGACAAGGAAGAGACATTGAAGAGCTCAAGCACTCCATAGGATCTTCAAGAGAAAGAAAGAGCCGCCATCACTAAGGTGGACCCGTTCTTTAATCTCCTTGTTCTTTATTTTTCTGTTTTTCGAATTTTAGTGCTTTATGTTTATCCATGTTTGTGTCTTATGATCATTAGTGTCTTAGTGTCTATGCCTTAAAGCTATGAATATGAATCCATCACCTTTCTTAAATGAAAACTGTTTTTATCACAAAAGAACAAGAAGTACAGGATTTCAAATTCATCTTTAAAACTAGCTTAATTAGTTTGATGTGGTGACAATACTTTTTGTTCTCTAAATGTATGCTTAAACAGTGCATATGTCTTTTGAATTTGTGGTTCATGAATGTTAAAATTGTTGGCTCTTGAAAGAATAATGAAAAAGGAGACATGTTACTGAGGATCTGAAAAATCATAAAAATGATTCTTGAAGCAAGAAAAAGCAGTGAATACAAAAAAAAAAGAAGGGGAGAAAAAGAAAAAGAAAAAAAATAAAGAAAGCAATAAAGTTGTGATCCAAGGCAATAAGAGTGTGCTTAAGAACCCTGGACACCTCTAATTGGGGACTTTAGCAAAGCTGAGTCACAATCTGAAAAGGTTCACCCAATTATGTGTCTGTGGCATGTATGTATCCGGTGGTAATACTGGAAGACAGAGTGCTTTGGGCCACGGCCAAGACTCAATAAGTAGCTGTGTTCAAGAATCATCATACTTAACTAGGAGAATCAATAACACTATCTGGATTCGGAGTTCCTAAAGAAGCCAATCATTCTGAATTTCAAAGGATAAAGTGAGATGCCAAAACTGTTCGGAGGCAAAAAGCTACTAGTCCCGCTCATCTAATTTGGAGCTTAGTTTCATTGATAATTTGGAGTCTATAGTATATTCTCTTCTTTTTATCTTATTTGATTTTCAGTTGCTTGAGGACAAGCAACAATTTAAGTTTGGTGTTGTGATGAGCGGATAATTTGTACGCTTTTTGGCATTATTTTTAGTATGTTTTTGGTAGTTTTAGTAGAGTTTTTATTATATTTTTATTAGTTTTTAGTTAAAATTCACTTTTCTGGACTTTACTATGAGTTTGTGTGTTTTTCTGTGATTTCAGGTATTTTCTGGCTGAAATTGAGGGACCTGAGCAAAAATCTGATTCAGAGACTAAAAAGGACTGCAGATGCTGTTGGATTCTGACCTCCCTGCACTCGAAGTGAATTTTCTGGAGCTACAGAAGCCCAATTGGCGCGCTCTCAACGGCGTTGGAAAGTAGACATCCTGGGCTTTCCAGCAATATATGATAATCCATACTTTGCCCAAGATTTGATGGCCCAAACCGGCGTTCAAAGTCACCTACAGAAATTCCAGTGTTAAACGCCGGAACTGGCACCTAAATGGGAGTTAAACGCCCAAACTGGCATAAAAGCTGGCGTTTAACTCCAAGAAGAGTCTCTACACGAAAATGCTTCATTGCTCAGCCCAAGCACACACCAAGTGGGCCCGGAAGTGGATTTTTATGTCATTTACTCATCTCTGTACACCCTAGGCTACTAGTTCTCTATATATAGGACCTTTTACCATTGTATTTATCATCTTTGGACATCTAGTTCTTAGATCAGATCTTGGTTCTTCTGGTTCCCTCTCTGGGGCCGAAACCAATGATCACTTTTGTTCTTATGTATTTTCAACGGTGGAGTTTCTACACACCATAGATTAAGGTGTGGAGCTCTGCTGTACCTCGAGTATTAATGCAATTACTATTGTTCTTCTATTCAATTCCGCTTATTCTTTGTCCAAGATATCACTTGTTCTTCAACTTGATGAATGTGATGATCCGTGACACTCATCATCATTCTCACCCATGAACAAGGGTGACTGACAACCACTCTGTTCTACAAGCATCTGAGGCCCTAGTGAATATCTCTTGGATTTTTGGTTGCACGATGCATGGTTGATCGCCTGACAACCGAGTGCTCGCCTGACAAACGAGCCAACCATTCCGTGAGATCAGAGTCTTCGTGGTATAGGCAAGAACTGATGGCGGCATTCAAGAGAATCCGGAAGGTCTAACCTTGTCTGTGGTATTCTGAGTAGGATTCAATGATTGAATGACTGTGACGTGCTTCAAACTCCTGAGGGCGGGGCGTTAGTGACAGACGCAAAAGAATCACTGGATTCTATTCCGGCCTGATTGAGAACCGACAGATGGAATGCCGTGCCGTGACAGGGCATTAGGAATCGTTCCAATGAGAGGATGGGAGGTAGCCACTGACAACGGTGAAACCCTTGCATAAGCTTGCCATGGAAAGGAGTAAGAAGGATTGGATGAAGACAGTAGGAAAGCAGAGAGACGGAAGGGAAGGCATCTTCATACGCTTATCTGAAGTTCCTACCAATGATATACATAAGTATCTCTATCTTTACCTTTATGTTTATTTCGTTCATCATCATACCCATTTGAGTTTGCCTGACTGAGATTTACAAGGTGACCATAGCTTGCTTCATACCAACAATCTCCGTGGGATCGACCCTTACTCGCGTAAGGTATTACTTGGACGACCCAGTGCACTTGCTGGTTAGTTGTGCGAAGTTGTAGTGATCACAATTTCGTGCACCAGGTGTTCACCACCTTAGCTATAGGTGCCGAGGGATCTGAGACACTCATTCGAGGTAACTGTGAAATGGCTGGTCAAACTTTAAATGCTTTATTTGATTTGGGAGCATCGCATTCATTCATTACATTTGAGAAAGCCCATGAGTTAGGATTAAAGATCGTAACCTTAGGTTATGACCTAAAAGTATACAATGCTACCCATGAAGCCATGGTAACTAGGCTAGGATGCCCGAAAGTTTCCTTTAGATTCAAGCAGCGCGATTTTATTCATAATTCAATCTGCTTGCCGATGATCGGTCTTGATCTTATCTTGGGATTGGACTGGTTATCTGAGAACCATGTTCTGCTTGATTATTCTACAAAGTCGGTGTACTTTATGCCGGAAGATACAGAAGGGCCGGTCATGGTGAATAATTATTACTTGAATTCGATGATGGTGAACTGTTCTGGAATCGAATGTCAGGGTATCCTGTTGTTAACTGCAGGTGTTTCGGGTGATGATCAAAGGTTGGAACAGATTCCGGTTGTGTGTGAGTTTCCAGAAGTGTTTCCAGATGATATTGATGAGTTTTCACCTAACCGAGAGGTTGAGTTTGCCATTGAGTTGGTGCCTGGGGCGGGACCAACCTCAAGTGCTCCTTATAGGATGTCACCGTTAGAGATGGATGAGCTAAAGTCTCAGTTAGAGGATTTTTTGGGTAAGAATTTCATACGACCAAGTGTCTCTCCGTGGGGTGCGCCAGTGCTACTAGTAAAGAAGAAAGATGGGAGTATGCGGCTCTGTGTGGATTACAGGCAGCTGAACAAGGTTACAATAAAGAATAAGTACCCATTGTCGAGAATTGATAATCTCATGGATTAGTTACAAGGAGCTGGGGTTTTCTCCAAGATCGATTTGCGATCCAGTTATCACCAGATAAGGGTAAGGGGTGAGGATATCCCTAAAATCGCTTTGAAGACTCGTTATGGTCATTACGAGTACACTGTAATGTCTTTTGGGTTGACAAACGCTCCTACAGTGTTTATGAATTACATGAATAGAGTTTTCTATCCGTTTCTGGATAAATTCGTTGTTGTCTTCATTGATGACATACTAATTTATTCCAAGACTGAAGAAGAGCATGCGGAACACTTGAGGACCGTGTTGCAGATTCTAAAGGAGAAGAAACTCTATGCAAAACTGTCTAAGTGTGAGTTTTGGAAGAGTGAGGTGAAGTTTTTGGGCCACGTGGTGAGTAAAAAGGGAATAGCCGTAGATCCAACTAAGGTGGAGGCTGTGATGGATTGGAAGCAAACAACCACAGTAACGGAGATAAGTACTAAGATGTACCATGATTTAAAGGCGATGTTTTGGTGGCCGGGTATGAAGAATGATGTGGCGGAATATGTTTCAAAGTGCTTAACTTGTCAAAAGGTAAAGATTGAACACCAAAGACCTTCCGGGATGTTACAACCCTTAGAGATTCCACAATGGAAGGGGGAAAGTATTGCAATGGACTTTGTGTCGGGATTGCCAAGGACTAGGGCTGGTTTTGATGCTATTTGGGTGATTGTGGACTGACTGACGAAGTCAGCTCACTTTTTACCCATTCGTATGACTTACACCCTTGAGGAGCTAGCACGGTTATACATAAAGGAGATTGTGAGACTTCATGGTGTACCTACTACTATAATCTCTGATAGAGATCCTCGTTTCACTTCAAGATTTTGGGGTGCATTTCAGAAAGCTTTTGGAACCCGATTAAGCTTGAGTACGGCTTACCATCCTCAAACAGATGGTCAATCCAAGAGGACAATCCAAACACTAGAGGATATGTTGAGAGCTTGTGTTTTGGACCAACCGGCGAGTTGGGATCGGTATATGCCATTAGTGG
This sequence comes from Arachis stenosperma, assembly GCF_014773155.1. Lineage (NCBI taxonomy): Eukaryota > Viridiplantae > Streptophyta > Magnoliopsida > Fabales > Fabaceae > Arachis > Arachis stenosperma. The sequence goes on from NC_080378.1 coordinate 72,495,936, forward strand.
AGTTTGCATACAATAATAGTTATCATGCGAGCATCGGAATGGCTCCGTATGAGGCTTTGTATGGGAGGAAATGTCAATCTCCACTATGTTGGTATGAAGCTGGAGAGAAAGGCTTGTTGGGGCCGAAAATGGTAGCTGAGACCACTGAACAAGTCAAGAAAATCCGTGATAGGATGCTTACGGCACAGAGTCGTCAAAAGAGATACGCCGATCAGAGGCGAAAGCCCTTAGAATTTGAGGAAAGAGACCATGTTTTCCTTAAGGTTACTTCAACCACGGGAGTAGGTAGGGCGATTAAAGCAAAGAAGTTGAATCCTCGATACATTGGTCCATTTCAAATCCTAGAGAGGGTTGGACCGGTGGCGTATCGGATGGCTCTACCACCTCATCTTTCGAACCTGCACGATGTATTTCATGTGTCACAGCTTCGGAAGTACACTCCTGATGCTAGCCATGTGTTAGAACCTGAGTCGGTTCAATTAAGGGAAGATTTGACGCTTCCAGTGGCTCCAGTCAGAATTGATGATATTAGTATCAAACGGTTGCGTGGAAAAGAGGTTTCATTAGTCAAAGTGGTATGGAGTTGAGGCGGTGTTGAGGAACACACTTGGGAACTTGAGTCGGAGATGCGAACAGATTATCCGCACTTATTCTCAGGTAATTGCATTTGAATTTTGTGGGCAAAATTCCCAATTAGGTGGGTAGAATGTAAAACCCGGTTAATTAATGGCTAATTAACCCATAAATGAGAATTTATTCTAGGAAGCCCTAAATGTGATTTTTTTATGGCTAAATGTGATAGAGGAGATTGAGACGAGAATTTCGGTACCAATTTTATAGAATTCGGATCAAGATTGGACCGAACGGGCCAAACCGGGCCAACCGGACCCAAAGTGGGCCCTTGGCCCAACATAACTAAACCAAAACCCTAGTTTTCAGCACTCTCTCTCCTCACACAACACTAATACACGCTGAAAATTGAAGAGAGGGGAGGAAGAACACTTTCTCAAGTTCTTTCTCTCACTTGATCTTCAAACCACCATAACTTTTGATCCAGAGCTCCGATTGCCGCTCCGTTTGTGACCACGTGTTTACCGCGGAGAGCTCTACAAAACCCATACAATCAATCTTGAGGTAAGCCACGTTTTGCTCTTCGAATTTCCAGCTTTGATTTCGAGTTTCATGAGCAAAAATGTTGAGATTTTGGGCTCTTTGATGTTATAGAACCCAACTCTCTTGAAGGAGAAGGTTAATCTTGTCTCCTTGGACCTTGAGTGTGGTAAGATTCTCAATCCTAGTGTAATTTGTTGTTATATGATGTTTGGGTATTGAGATATTGTGTATGGGTATGATGATTGTGGCTTAGATTGTGTATGTATGAATATTAGAGCTTGATTGTTGACTTTGAAAAGCTTGAAAAGGGCTTTGGTGGTGAAAAATCTATTCTTGGAGGTGTTGATGCCTTAAGAGCTTGAGAAAAAGTGGTTTGGAAGTGCTCCGGTTGAGCTTGGGAAATCGGCTAAGGTATGGTCTCGGTTTCTCGTATCTAATATGTAATGTTGTAGGAAATACTTAGGCTAGAGGCCCTAAGATAGGCATTGAATTGTTGATGTTGTTGAATGGTTGATATATATGATGTGGTCATATATGTGATGATGATTATTGATGCCTTGATGGTATGATGTATGAGAAATATGCATGTTGTGATATATGCTTGATGATTGATTATGGTTGAATTGTGGGTGGAACCAAGTTGATGGTGAGTATGATATTGATTATGTACAATGATGGTTAATTGGAATTGGTGTTGTTGGAAAATTGGCATGAGGAAGAGTATATGATATGTCAATGTGTTTGAGTTTGAGCCACTTGGGTGAAGTGGGTTAAAATGATGGGATAGTGATTTTGGTGATTTGTGGTAAAGTGTCAATGTGTGAGCTAAGGAGGCTTGATGTTGACTTTGGTATATTTTGATTGATTTCAAAGAAAAGGGATGAAATTGGCATGTTTTGATTGATTTTGAAAAGAGTTGAAAATGGCTTGTTTTGAAAATGGCACTTTGTGGTTTTTATGAAAAACATGGTTTTTTGGGCATACTTTGGTAGGACATAACTTGGACTACGGATCTTCATTTTGTGCCAAATCTGTTTAGAAATGAAATTGGATTCGGGATGTCCATGCCGTTCGAAGAACGGGTGAAAAACGATTTAAAATGAGAAAGTTATGTCCGTTGGAAGATTGGGGGTTGAATCTGTGAATTCTGCAGATTTTAACTTAGAAAATTTTTAGCAGAATGAACCCCCCCCCCCCGCGCGCGTAGGCGCACTTGGCGCATACGCACCGTTCTTCTAGAAAAGCGCCATCCACGCGTGCGCGTGGTGTGCGCGGGCGCGCCGATGTGCTGCACCCAATGCCTAGCCATTTTCCAGAGAGTTGTGCCTGAACTGTGCCAGTTTTGTGCCTGGGGCACGAAAGCACCCACGCGTACGCGTGGCTGACGCATGCGCATCGCTTGGCTATTTTTCAATCCACGCGTTAGCATGCATGACGCATACGCGTCGATGAGTTTTGTGGCCATCCACGCGTGCGCGTGGAGTGCGCGTACGCGGGGCCCTGTTTTCATCCCAAAGTTGATTTTTGAGTTTTAAAAGCCAAATCTCATACTTCTAAGCCTCCAATCTCACCACTTATGTCTTAAATCATTATGATATGTCTAGCTATGAGAAAAAGGGCTAGTGAATGTGGTAACTTGCAAGTGAAGCAAGGGAAAAATGAATGATCAATGAGGATCAAAGATGATTATGTGAGATGCAGAGGATGGTGGTGGAAGTGCTTGTTATGCCATGGGCCGAAGGGCCGTAATTGTTATGAATTGGCTGGTTATAGATTTAACCGTGAGTCGAATGGCTAGATTATTGTCGTGTTACGGCGGAGCCATGATTATGGCTATGTATAAATGCATATATGCTGTTGAATGAATTGTGAATGTTGCACTTCCACTGTTGGAGATGAGAGTTTCCCTGGAAGGAAGCTGTGGCTAGCCACCACGTACTCCAGGTTGAGACTCGAAGATCTTTTGACCCTATGTCGTAAGGGTGGCCGGGCACTGTGAAAGCTCCGGATGAGCTCGCCTCCGTAAATATTCACCAGTGAAGGTGATGGATATAGATCATGATTATGATCAAGTTTATGATGAGTATAACTCGAGTTGGGGATGCGCGACAGAGGGACAGTCCAATGGTTAGCTACCAGGACTTGTCGGGTTGGCTCTATAACCGACAGATGATATCATCAGCCACTAGGGACAGGCATTCATCATATGCATACTATATGAATTGTTTGAGATTTCTTATTTGACTGCATATTACTTGCTAATTGTCTAAATGCCTTAATTGTTCCTATTTGTATATTTCTTGTTTGATATAACTGTGTTTGCTACATTATACTCCTACTGGTGGTTGGGAGGTCTGAAGGAATTGGAAAGGAAAGTATTAGTTAGACTGAAGAATCTTTAGTCAGATGCCCTTTATGGTTTAGCTTGTTTATAAGCTTTGAATTATCTGGGGGAAGTTCTAGGATTGCCTTCGACTTTCCTCTATTATTATGTATTATATATGTGGAAGCTGTTACCATGCTGGGGACCTCTGGTTCTCACCCATGCGGATTTTGTGGTTTTCAGATGCAGGACGTGAGGTTTTCCGCTGAGGCATGCTGGAGACTTCTAGATTTGCGAAGATTCTTTGTTCTCGGGACTCTGCTTTGGTTTATATGTTTTGCTTAGATACTTTTATCTCCATTAAATAATACAAAGTGATGACTCCTCTTATGAGAGATTTTAGAGAATAGTTTTTTTTTGTATTTGTGTCCCTTTGGGTTTCCTTTGGGGTTTCCTTATTTTATCATATGTATATATTGCTATATGCTCGGACCGGTTATCTTCGCAGCCAGATTTTGAGTCTTGATATTCCTGTTTTTGACACTCCTTTGTATATATATAATCTCGCGTTGGTTTATCCTTGTTCGTTACATTATCGATCAGAGTGTTGCCCATTTGAGTTGCAATTTTTGTTTACCCCTTTTTCTACAAAGGCTCCTAGTTATAATCAATCATTCATACTACTATACGTACTAGATTTTTATTTTAGAGGTCGTAATACCTTGCCATCTCTGAATTATGACTTAAGCATAAGACTCTGTATGGTAGGGTGTTACAAGCCTCTTTTGGAAAAATAGCTTCTATCGGTCTAAACTCTTAGAACCATACTTGAAATCACTTAAAAAATTGTAGAAAAATTCTCTTGCAAAACTATATAAACCAGGAGTGTGGATTTGGAGAAAGATACAGAGTGTACCACTAGGCATCTATGTAATCATAATATGAGTAATTTTGAGGTTCGAATTTTCTAGTAAAACTTTTACAGTGAAAGGGAGGTCTTTCCAATTTTGACAAGGTTATTACTTTAAGGATCTTAATTTTAGAGTATTTTGTGTCTTTTGTGGTTGGGTCTTTATTGTGGGTTAATTCAATAAATTCTGTGTCAACTAAAATAAACTCATAGAAGGTTCGAGTTTTTGGATACTTACTGGTGGGTAATGAAAAATATTTGAAAAAATTATTTTGTAAAGGTTTCTTCTGTCTATCTTGAACCATTATTACTCTAAGACCATTATTTTCATAAGTATAGATTTTTCATGGTAAGGATGTTCCTCTGATAATGATTTAGTTTTGAATAGATCAGATGGTTGTAATAATGTATATCTGTTAATAGTAGGAACTTCATATAAAGTTTTAGTTGATGCAGATGATTTTTCGCTCCTAATAATCTGTGATATTGTCAGAGGTTTAATGGCTAATTGCTTAGCTTGTAACGAAATTGCTGATTGGTTAAGTGATTGACCATATTCTTTACTGCTTACTTGCTTTTTGCTCATTTCTACCTTGCAAAAATTCTCTTGTTAGAAAATCAGACAATGCATTCGATTCACCTTTAATGTGTTCAATAGTAAAATCAAAGCATGAGAATATGACTTGTCATCTAGCAAATATTTGTCTAGAAACTAGATTTTTAACATCATTTTTTAGTATGTTGGGAGCAACTTTACAATCAGTTCTAATTAAGAAGGTCTTACTAAACAGGTCTTCTTAAAATTGCGAAACACATAAGACAATAGCTAGTATTTCTTTTCTAATAGTTGCATAAATTTTTTGGGCAAAATTCTATATCCCAGAATGATATTTAACTATTTATTCTTTTGATGAGTTTAGAAGAACTTGTTTAAGTATTCCTCCGTACTCTAGTTCTGAGGGATCTGTCTCGACAATTAGACTTGCCTTAGGGTTTGGGATACTTATACAAGGGATCTCTTTAACTATAGTTTTAATTTTTTGAACTATCTTGGATATGTCTTCTGTCCAAGGAGGAGGTTGTTTTCTTAACCTTTTATATAGAGGTTCACATAAAGTTCTTATTCTTGGTAAAAATACTACTACAAAATTAAGGCATCCTAAGAATCTCTGCAGTTATTTTTTGTCAATAATCTCATCTAGAAATTTTCTTGCGAATTCAACATATCTTTTAATTGGAGTAATTATTCCTTGAAAAATTTCATACCCCAAAAATCTTACTCTTATTATAAATATTTTTTTTGACAAGGCAAGACCATTTTATTTTATAATATTGATGAATTTTTCTAGGTGCTGAATATGCATGTTAGTTAATTCTTTTAGAGTATACCAGTACGTCATCAAAGTAAATTATAGTAAAATCTACATATGAGTAAAAAATATTATTCATAATTCTTAAAACTTACTTGGTATATTTTTTTATTCTTGGAGCATTACATTCCATTCATAATATCCAAAGGGTATGATAAAAAATTGTTTTATATCTATCTTTTTCTTTAACTAACATTTGATAATATCCAGATTTTAGGTCAAATTTAGAAAAGATAGTAGCATTACTTAATCTTTTAATTAAGTTATTTTTTGGGTAAGGGATATTTTATCCATTTTAAGACTCTATTTAGAGGCTTGTTATTAATTACTAACCTGGGAGCTCCTCTTTCGATTTTTGAGGCTTTCATTACATAAAATCCTGTACAGCTCCAAGGAGACCTTGATGGCCTAATTATTTCTTTGTCTAAGTATTCTTGAATTTCTTTCTTATAGTATTCCAAAAATTCTTTATTCATTTGGATAGGTTTTGTCTTAGTAAGGATATCTTTTTCATTAAAATTATCTTTATATCGTAGGGATACTTCATATAATTTTCTATAATGAAAAGTTTTTGGGTTTAGGTTACACATGTCTTTTTCAATCCTATATATCTTCTAATCCTTTTATTATGGTTTGGATTTTTTGAGTTTCTAGTTGTTGTTCTATTCTTTTATATACAATTTCTTGATTCAGAAAATTAATTTGTTTCTTTTTTCTTTGTACTATATTATGTTGAAAGATAGCTACTTGTTGTAAAAAATTTATCTCTCTTTTTTTGTTTCTGTATGAACTCAAATAGGATCGGTTGGTTTGGTATGCAATATATATATATATATATATATATATATATATATATATATATATATATATATAAAATAAAATAATTTGAGAGACATAAGACTACACGTATATAGAATAGCTATGGTATACAATATGGCTATGATTTAAAGGTGATGCAGTAGCAAAGATAAATATAACATATTCTAGTAAGGATGAAAGTTGAAAAGCGTAGCCTTTGGTCCTAAACAATATCACTTAAAAAACGTATCCTATTCTTGAACGCTAAAAATGTAGCTTTTGATATAGAAAAGTATAGCCTTTAAGAATAGGCAACGGCCGAATAGACATTCCTCATTAAAGCATCTCTAAAACAAAAAAAAATATAATCTTAACTAAGAGTATCATTTTTTTTCATTTTTAGCTATACTTTTCAAGTGTAGCTGAATGGCTATTTTTTTATAGTGAATATAAAATATGTAAGTAAAAAGGAGCTAAAATACAATAACCTTCAAGTGAGGGAGAATCACAATTAGGGGTGTTCATAAAAAAAATCAAAATGTGGTTAACTGGTTAAAAACCATAATCATATTTTGGTTAACCGGTTTAATAAAACAATTTTAAAAACTATATCCATATTTTTTAGAATTAGTTAACTTAAACCAAATTAAAAAAACCGATTCTTAACCGGTTAACCAAAACCAAAACTAAATTAAAATTAAAACCTAATTTCAAAACGACAGTTCTTCTCCTCTTCGACAGGTCTTACAACTGATAACTAGAGTTTGTGTCAAAATATGGGGTATATGTATTTGACTGCTCATTTTATTGATGTGAATTGAAAGTTGCAAAAGAAAATACTAAATTTTTGCCAAGTCACCGGCCACACGGGAGAGATTATGGCTCAAAATATTGAAGATAAGCTTGCTTGAATAGTTGAAAGTTGAATAAGATCTTAAGTTTGACAGTTGATAATGCATCGTCTAACGATGTAGGAGTTATGTATTTACAAAGAAGGCTGATTTCTTGGATGAATTCAGTTTTGAATGGAGAGTATCTCCATATGCAGTGTTGTGCGCATATTTTAAACCTAATTATAAAGGATGGATTGAAGGAGATTGATGATTCGGTCACCAAAATTCGAGATGCTGTGAAGTATGTTAGATCTTCAAATTCAAGATTAACTAGGTTCAAGGTATGTATTGCACAAGAGAATAATCCACATAAGAGTCTTATTTGTCTAGATGTTGAAACGCGATGGAACTCTACATACTTAATGTTAGTAGCAGCCTTAAAGCATCAGAAGGCATTTGAACTATTAGTGATGCAAGACAAAAAATTTGTTGAAGAATTAAACAAGGGAAAATGGGTACCTTCAATTCAAGATGGGGATTATGCTAAGTCCGTGTTACCATTTTTAGAGATATTTTACGATGCTACACTTTCCATCTCTGGATCCTCTTATGTCACTATTAATTTATACATGAAAGAAGTGATTGCTCTTAAAAGGAGGATTCAACAATATTGTGATGATGATGATTTGAGTATAAGTCTTATGGCAAGTAAGATGAAAGCAAAATATAACAAGTATTGGGAAAATGCAAAAAACTATTAACATGTTGTTGTTAGTTGCCGTAGTTCTAGATCCTTGTCATAAATTGGATTATGTTGAGTGGTGCCTAGTTAATTCTTTTGGTGCGGAAGTATGCGGTGAATTGAAGACAAAGTTGTCTTCTTTTCTTCATTCACTTTATAATTTATATCAAGGTAAAGATCAATGAAACCAAGATGATACCCTCTCCCAACTAAGTGCAAGTGATAAAGCCAAAGACATTTATGATATGGGGTTATGTCGCCGATCAACCGGTCGTAAATCCAATCTTAAATCCGAGCTTAATCGTTATTTGAATGAAGATTGTGAGCTAGATAATAAGCCTTTGAATATTTTAGGATGGTAGAAGGCTAACTCGAATCGATTTTTCGTCTTAGCAAATATGGCATGTGACATATTGGCTATACCAGTTTCAACAGTAGCTTCCAAGTTTACTTTTAGTATGGGGGGAAAGAATTATCGATCAATATCGTAGCTCATTGACTCCTAAGATGGTAGAATCCCTTGTATGCACCAAAGATTGGCTTAAAAGAGACTTTTTCTCTTCTCTTGCACATGAGAATTTCAAAGAGCTTGAAAAGGTCGAGCAAGGGAAATTGAATATTAAATGTCTCTTAAATATATCATATGATAATTTATCAATTTCAATATCTATTTTATAGTTTTGACCATCGTTAATTAAATATAGAGCATAATTTTATTTGCTGCTTAATTGGTAAAAAGAATCGGTTTGTTTGATTTACTTAGAAAATATTTTAGTTTAACCTATCTAGATTCAAATGATTAATAAAATTAATTAAATTATTCCGTTTGTCTTTATAATTTTTTTAAATTGATAATTATATAGCCTTTTTTGTGCAGATTTAATTTTATCAGAGGACATTACTTGTTCAGTGGGTCTAAGTTCAATTGTGCTTGAAGATGACTAGAAAGTCTTGATTGTTTGTTTTCTTTAGTTATGTTCTAAACACTTAGGTGGTAAAGAGATTAGACTTGCTTTTTCATATATGATTAGACTTGCTTATGTTTATGTTTATGCCTATGTTTTCTTTAGTTAAGTTTTACAAATATGATTGCTAAAGAGATTAGACTTGCTTTTCCAACGTTGGTTTTGTGAAGGAGATTGTGCCATTGTGGAGTAGATTATGCCTTATTTGAATAGGGAAGGTGTTTAAGAAAAATAAAAATGTTTGCAATGGAAGGGATCTCTTATTTACAAATGTTACTCGCATCATTTAAAAAGAAAAAAAATAATTTTTAGATTAAAAAAATTCAATTTAAAAAAAGGTAAAAATTTAGGTTTTGTATATAAAAAAATCAATTTTTGTGTAAAAACTCGTTTTTAAGTGTAAAAACAAACTTTTTGGTATAAAAACCAATTTTTTAGTGTAAAAACTAATTTTTTGGTGTAAAAACCGCTTTTTGGTGTAAAAATCAGTTTTTCTATATAAAAACTGGTTATTTTTTTAAAACCAATTTTTATTTTAATAACCGGCTAAAAACTGGTTTTAAATTTTACTAACCGGTTAATAATCAATTTTATCATGTACAATCAATTTAGTTCATTAACCAAAATTATATTTTTGGTTATCCAAAAAAATTGGTTTAATTTTTGGATTAACCAAACCATAAATACCCTTACATAATAAACAAGATTGTGAGAACCGGACCGGTTATTGAATCGGTCGTGACTAGTTCAATAGTTCAATGGTCCAACCGGGATCGAATCGTAGTTAAACCGGTTTAATTAAATCTACAGTGAAATTATAAAAAAATTCAATATACAAATCACAACATTGAATATAGCATTCAAAAATCCAGAACCATATAATTCAGAATCCAAAATATTCTATATAGCATTCAAAATAAATAAAAAACTCAAGCAGATTTTGAGTGAACATCGGATTGCAAAAAAGCCTTTTGTACTTTCTGTAACAAACAAACCACACAAGCAACAATCAGCATCCATTGAAAACAAGATCATTCATTCATAACAAAGTTCTGTTATAGGGTTTGGACCAACAATGGCCTGAACACACACTTTATCAATTGACATAGAAAATTATCTACCCTAGTACAAAGTATAGCAATGCTATTGCACAATAAACAAATTGAATATTTCAGTAAAATGCAAATAAAAATCCAAATTATAGAATGATTAACAAAAAAATCAACAAAATAAAAAAAAAAAACTGAAAAGTTCACGGTAGCAAAATAGATGCCCTACAACTCAACAACTCAAAATAATAAATCCAACAACTCAGAGTCACAGAATCAGTATTATACTAACTCAACAACTCAAAACCCTAAATCCAGCAACTCAGAATCACATGGTCAGTATTATTAAAAAAATTGAAAAGCAGCAAAAATAAATTGAAGTACCGCGATGGAATCGAAAGTGACAGCGACGAGAAGGGAAGTGAGCTCAAACAGAGAGAGCCAGAGAGAGAGAGCTTGAACAAGGAAGTGAGCTCGGACAGACAACGACCTATGGACCGAGTAATCCTTCGCGACGCAATGCCAGGAGCTCGATGTAGCCCTTCTTGCAACAGCTAGGAGAGGAGGAACGTCGAGAAGATGGTTGAGCAGACTTTTCTGCCATCGACGATAGCACCCATGGCGAGAAGAAAGGTTCGACGACAAGTGTGAGTGATGGGTTTCAGGTGGTAGCCGGTGGGTGGTGGGCTGGTGGCTGTTGGAACTTCGAAGATAAGAGAGGGAGTGAGGGGATCAGGGGATAAATTAGGGTTTTTTGAGTGAGAAAGAGAAGAAAGGAAAAGGAGGAATTTTGGATTTCAACGTTTCAGCTTTTTTTTTTTTTCAGCGTTGGATTTTAGAAATCGATACTTTTAAAAACCCATTCAGTTCAAACGGTTTGACGGTTAACTACCAAATCGACCGATTTTTTTGTCGGTTTTTTATAGGACGATTTTAAAAGTAAACCAAACTAATTAAATAACTGGTTTTTTATTAACCCAGTTGAACCAGTCGGTTCGGTCTGATTTTCAGAACCTTGATAATAAACTTCTATAAGAGAGACCAAGGTGTGTCATAAAATGTTTTTGGGTAATTACCACCCCGCATCCCTAATTATTATGTTTATTCTTTCTGGGAAGAAGATTACTAGCAACTAAAACTTTAATTTTAGCATATATCTTATTATTGTTATGGTCTATGTGTTTGAATAAATTCCGATACCTCTTATTATTAAGGATAGTGAATAATAAAATAGAGCATGATGGTTCATTGAATTTTGGTTTGTTTTGTCACACTTATCAAGTTGATTGTTTGAATTTTAATTTATGGTTTGCTTTTGTTTCGTCACTCTAAGTATACTGAATACGTCATTTTCATGGTAAATTTATCTATATGTTTTTTGGCCGAAGTAGTTGACAGTGGCAAGGAAGAACTACTTTTGCAAATTCTCTGCTACTACTACATATTCATGCCAAAACATAAAGGGATATAGAGTGAAAGAGAGTATAAAGCTAACCTTCTTTAGCTGCTTTTCTATTTATGTAGCATTTTAAGTACGAGAAATATTCAAGAACAAGCAGAATTTATTAATTTTAGCTATTATTTTAGTTATTAATTTAATTTTTTTAATATAATAATTTAATAATATATTTTTAATTCATATTTTTAAATATTAATAATTAACTACTAATTAAAAATAATAAATTCTATTAATCTTTTAACATTTGATTTTTAGTAAAATTCAGTTCAACGTGTAAATTTTCTTGGACTGTTACTTACAAAAGAAATGAAAAATGAGATTATTCTATGATATTAGAAGGATATCTACATTTATATTTTGCTAAAAAAATGTTTTCGAAGTGTAAAGCCTTGGATATAGCTCTGCTAATTGTGGTTCTTCTGGAACTTATATGGTTATTGGTGATGAACTCAATTTCTTACCCCTGCCATTTTAATAGGAAGAATCTCTTTGTTTTGTTTAAGATTGTAAAAGAAACATATACTGGTGTGGTATTATGCCACTATGAGAATAATGAAAACGAAATTGAGGCAATTTCATAATTATTATCAACATTTCATTAATTACTTTGCTTATATAACTAGTACTAAACGTGGCAAAATTGGAACATTGCCAACAAATTTATTCTTGAACTAATTAATAAATGTCAAAACTAATAAAAGCATCACAAAAATGTAAAAATAATGACAAAAATAACAATTAAAATAAAAGTTTATCAAATTGATAATTTTATAAAATTATCTTTATTTGTCAAAACAAACCAGATATTACTAGATGTAGCTATATCTATGTTATCTTTAGCATATAACAAAACCTAATTATCATGTAAACTTTCATATTTTATGATTAGTTTTGCAGATAATTTTATCTTTTGTGAATATTTTTAAGAACTTAAATTATTAATTTTATACGCATATATAATTACATAATATTAACTATCAAATTAAAAAAACAGATATAATTAAACGATTTCATGAAATATTTTACACTAATACATCAAAATTAAACATAATTTAGTCTTTTATTCCTTACTAGACATATAAGCCAGGTTTAAGAAGCTTGGTTAAGCTTGGTGAAGTAGTTGCTAGTGGGTTTCTTCAAGTGGAGGACTAATAATAGTAAGCTCTCCCTTTCGCTTCAAAAGCCTAGCTTCCTTCCTTTCCATCCGATACGAACTCATCAGCACTGCCTCGGGAATTGCGCGGACGAGCGAGAGCTCTCCAGCGAGTGTGTTGATGATGGGGTTATCACTGGTTTTGATTGCTACCCAGTCAAATGCATCACTCCCAGCCTTTTTCACAACAATGTAATGCTGTGGCACAATTAACACTTGACCCTCCTTCACCTCTTCATCCAACACCCTCTTTCCGTTCTCGTTGATTACCTGAACCAGAGCGCTTCCCCTTGTGCAGTAGATCACAGCATGGCAATTCAAATTGTAGTGAGGAACTAGAATAGCATCCTGCATTTTGGTTAAAAAGTATTACTAAAATTAAGATTATATTTTGTAACATTTTTTATTTTTATTTTTAAGTTAAAAAAAGTTTTAAATTTTGAAAAATTATTATTTTAATTTTAATAAGTTTGAAAGTTATATAGACATCGTAGCAATCATGTATATATACGATAATAGTTATAGTCCAAACAAAGTCTTAATATTATGTAGCAATTGTACCTTGTAGAGTACACCGCGGTCTAAACCAAGTTGGAGGTATTGAAGGACTGCCATATTGGGAGTGTTGAGGCTAGTAATGTGACCCCCACGTGGGTTATATTTGTCAGCATGCATTCTTGGTTCACCTAATGGATGCACAAATGAGTAAGAACATAGAGTTTCCTCTATACCATTAACATCACCTTTCTTCCTCTTTTCTAATCCTTCTTCTTCTTCCTCTTCTTCTGGGCTCAGCCAATCAAGTCCTTCCTTCACCAAAATGATTGAACCTCTCCAATCCTTCAAGCCTTGCACTTTCTCCGCTATCTCCCTCTGAACATTAAAAGACCCAATCAATGTCTCTAATGCTAATCCACTGAACACATTGCCTTCTTGTGCCTCTCTTTGCTTCTTCTTAAACCAATTATTGTTACTTTCTTCTCCCTCCTTTCCGTTCCCGTTCCCACTAAGGAGGAAGTTCTGTAATTAATATCAATGTTAAAAGATCCAGTCACATTACTTATTATTTTTGTGTAATTTTGAGTGTTACATGCATATACATATAATTATTTATAGTTTAACGGTACATTTTTTTCAATAAAAATAAAATTTATTAAAGTAATCTAATATTTTTATAATAATAACATAATTTTTTTTTAAAAAATACTAAGTATATATATTTATATACACTAATCAATTAAAAGCTAATTTTTTAATCATATAATATAAATTAGATTTAATTAAAACTAATGGTGATGTACGCCAGTTAATTTGAGGACAAGTTAACTCGCATAAAAGATTTATTCCGTGATGCATAGAAAACTAGTAAATGTATCAAATTATTATCTTAAATTTTAAATTATAAAAAAATAAATTGTATTAAATAATTAAAAATTAATTTCTTATACTTCAATTTTATTTGATGATGCCTCAAAAACTAGTGAATAGTACCCTAAATGTGGGGTCAAGTTGGTTATCAGCATTGGCGACATCGACGAGCGAGAAGAGAACAAGATCTGAGTGGCCGGTGTTGTATATCCAGTGAACCGAACTTGAAGGCACGGCAACGGCGTCGTTTTGCTCAATTGATTGAATCTTCTGGTGCTCGTCACTGTAACTGCTCATGCCTCTCTTTGTTGATGACCGATACATTGCCCGACACCCTGTCACCACTATTTCCATAACACCCTTACCTGCATAATTTACCGCCTCCCACAAGTTAAAACAGAGATCTCAGACAATATAATAATATTTTGACATTCATGATTGCATATTATCCAATACAAAAAATAAATTTGTCAGAGATATATAATATATATTAAAATATAAAATATATATTAAAAATAAATCAAATCATATATATTTTTAGATGCATTTAATATTTTTACTAACATATGTGAAGGATGAGAAATATTAAAAGATTAATAATTTTTATTAATATCAACTAATACTTTAGATCGATATCTATGATCTAAAATTTATGATTTAATTTAAAATTTAATATTTAAAATTTAATATTAATTAAATATTAATAAAAAAATAAATTTTATTAATCATGTAACATTATTTTATAAAGCGATGTAAGCAACTACTCTCTTTGTAATTGGCCCTCAAAATCTCCAATAGTTTAACACGTCTTCCGTTGAGTAACTATTTTGGTCGAAGTTGAAACTAAAAGGTTTTGGTTGCAAAATCACCGAAATTTGTGAAAAGTAACCTTTAATTCTGACCTTGGAGAATATAGTGGATTCTGGGGGCATTGGTGTAAAATGGCAAGAGCAGGCCCTTGGGTCTTATAGTGTATCGAATCAACGTGACACCAATGCACTGGAGCTGCTGGCTCTTGTCATCCCAGAACTCAGCTACGCCACCTTCAGATTCAACTCGTTTTGTAGGTTCCATGACGCTGAGGTGCTCAAGACGGCACTCTCCGATTCTGTCTCCATGTGACTGCGCATGACATGTTAAACGTTCAATAAGAACGAGGTAAGCAAGTGTGAGAAAAAGTAATGATGAAGACATGATATGTTTCAAGACAAGCTTAGTAGTGATAATAGAGAAAGATAGTTCAGCAGCGAGGACCAACTAGCCTCTTTGTTTATAATATAGTGAACCTGTGAGCGTGTCCATTAAACCATTTTTTTTCAAGTAAAAGAAATGAGTCTAATTTTGTAAAAAGCAATGCTACAGTACTAATAAAATTTATTATTTTTAATATTTAAATTTTGAATATATTATTTTATATATTATTTTAAATAAATTTTAAATTTTAATAATATAAAAAATAATATTAATTAATATTAATAGAAAGTGTTCTTTCCTAATATATATTTTATTTTATAAAAGTGTTTTACTATTTTAAATTTTATAAAGAGAAAATTTTAGGAGCTGACATCGCAATCAATTAACATAAAAGATATTTAAAAATAAAAATATTTAAAAATAAATTTAAATTCACAAAACTCATTTTTAATAGATTTTATATTAAATTTATTTGACAATTAATGATAATCCTAAAAGTACTCTTTTATAAAACCAGGGCATTGTATGTTGTAACTTGTAAGGAGGGGGGGGGGGGGGGGTGGAGGGGGAGTTATTTTGTTGTGTGCTCATTTGTTGCATGGCTGACAAACTGCAAGGAGTTAACAAATATATTGAAACTACAATTATATAGTGTTTAATTTATTTCAGATGGAAAATCTAATCCACCATATAATACCACTTCATCAAAATAACTTATATACTATTTGTCTTTGTGAAATTAATGTAGTTTCTATATCAACATTATTTATTATATAATATAAGTTTAATAAGTATCATTTTATTTTAAATTTTAAATTATATATTTTTATATTTGTATTTCTCCTATATATTGCTCGTATATATATATCTTACACGAGCAATACAAATATAAAAAGTATCATTTGTCTATTAATATGTTTATAAGTTACTACTATACGTGCGTAAATAATCTAATATATTAAGATATTTAATTTTGACTTAATTAGTTAGATGATGTGTTAGAATAATGACATTTTAGATTAACTTGATTTAAATAATTATTTGACATGTTAAGATATCTAAGTAATTAAATGACGTATTAAAATATTAACATATTAGATTATTTTGATTTAATTAATTAGGATCGTTAGATTTAATTAGCTAGAAGATCATTAGTTAGTATAAAACATTTATATTAGAATATTACTAATTAATATTAATGTTGTTATATGATTATATTCATAAAATAGAGCTTTGTTTTAAATTAAATTATTAAATTAGTTAAAAGATCGATCATTAGTTAGTAGAAAATATTAGAAAATAATTAATTAATTTTTTAAATTTACATGAAGGTTTTTTTTACTAAATACTTAATTATATTAGGATATTATTAATTAATATTGTTATACGATTATATCTGTAAAATAGAATATTTTTTTAAAAAATTATTTATTTACTTAATTATTGTGAGGTTTGGCATAGTAAATTAGTGTTGCTACTACGGAGACTGTTTATGGAATTGAAGAGGACGATCCACAATTACTACTTACAATTACAAACTTTAACATATCACTCCATTACATATTACGGTATTAGTCTCGCATAGCTCTTTATGTAGGTTTTTTTTTTTTTTTTGGTAATTATATAGTTAAGGTACAGAAATATCTAGATAACCGTATACATATCTCGAATATGTTGTCTAGAATTTTTTTATGATCATATTGAGTACTGAGCACCCTAAATATATACAACTACGTAATTGTAACATATTCTAAATGTTCTTTTTTTTTTTTTTTTACTTATGTATCATATTTCGAATACTGAATATCTGAACTCAATTATTGTTATATACCCAAAATATGTAATGTGTATATAAAATTATAATTTATCTATACATTACATATTTCAATAAATATTATATTTTATTAATTTAAATAAAAAAATCCCTTCATGCATATGTATGATTTAACCCCTTTATTTTTTTTAAAATTATCCCAAAGAAAAATATTAACAGTGCTTAAAAATATATAAATTGATAGAAAATTTAATGTATAATTTTTATTCATAAATCTTTTACAATATATATTTGACGAACAGCAAATAGTTTTGTATAGTTTTTTTTTTCTTTTATCGAACATTTCATCTTTTCATTTCTATCTAACTTATTAAATAAAATTTTTATTAGGTTAAATATTAAATTTGGGTGAAAATTTTCTATCCATTTAGCATTATTATTTTTAAATATTAATAGTATAAATATTATCTATGCTATCTTGGAATAAAATATTATATTATTTATGTAATTAAATTCCTTTATTTTAAATAATTTATAACAAAAACCAATAGAGTATACATATATATGGAATACTTTATATCATTCTAGCTAAATGTATATTTATTATTAAGAAATCTAAAATTAAGGTAATCTATAACAAAATATTACTAATAAATAACATTTACTTAGTAATAAATAAAAGTATATACTATTAGAAAAATTATTTTTAGTGATTATTTATTTTATTTTTAACGACAATAAAAATAGTCACTAATATATTTATTAGGAATTAAATATTATCCGTTTTAGCTTTATCATTAAAATATTTTAAAGATAATTATACAATTATCAGTAAAAAAAATTTAATAACAATAAAAAATATATAATAATAAATATATATTTTATATAACAACGTCATTATATTATTATTGTTGGGCCGACCGTGGAGAGCTCTCGATAACCGAGGAGACTTCGAGGAGAAATCAAGTGAGAAAATATAAGATGAGAAAACACCACATCCAACTCAAAACCTTAAGGTGTCAAGTAAATGAGTCTCTCATCTTATAAACTCCTCACTCTTCCTTGCTTTCTTTGATGTGGGACTAACTTCGACACTCCTCACACTTGCAACACTAACAATCTCCCCCTCAAGTGTGAGCCTCCACATCAAGCACTAACTCCCCTTTAGCTCGACCACATTTGTCGGGAAGACTTTCGATGCTTCACTTTGAATTCCCGATACCACTTGTTGGGCCAACCGTAGAGAGCTCTCGACAACCGGAAAGATTTCGGGGAGGAATCAAGTGGGAGAATATAAGATGAAAAGACACTACATCTAACTCAAAATCTTAAGGTGTCAAGTAAATGGGTCTCTCATCTTATAAACTCTTCACTCTTCCTTGTTTTTTTTATGTGGGACTAACTTCGAACAATTATCACTACAAATTCAGTATTAAAAGTGTTTCCTGTTGTGGTGGTAGTTAACTAATTCAACATACCTGTATTGATTATTATTCAAAGACAAATAGTGTCTAAAAAAATGAAAATGAACTATGTTGAATAATAATATATTAGCATAGAAAAATGAGAGTGAGAGATATCGCGGAATAAAAATCTTAAATAACAAACAATAAAGGAATAATAGAGACATAGAGTAAACACATATGATTTAACTTGATCTTTTTAAATACTTGTCCTAAAACAAAAAAAAATATTAATATAAAAGTAAATTTAGTAACATATAAACGTGAGCAAATAAAATTAAACTAAATTAAAATTCATATGTAATTATTTTTATATAAAATTAATAATAAAAGTTTATTAAATAAAATTTAAACAAAGACCAACAAGCTTGTATCATGATGTATTTAAAATAGTAGTTATTAGTGAAATAAAAATACTTGTACAAATCATTAAGGTAATTCCATTTTCAACGGTAAAAAAAATAAAATCTTAGTGATATTTTGAATTATTTATGAACATTACAGTAAAGAGGATTAAAACGTTTATAGCTCTCATAAATTGTTTAAATTTTTATTTAATAATTTTTTATTATTAATTTTTACATAAAAACAATGGCAAGCATGCGAGTCTTCACTATTTTATAAATAAAAAATATAGAGAATTAAGTGTCTAACTAGTTAAAAAGTGAACAATTTAATTAATTATAATTATTAATAATTAATTTTAAATTTTTAAATTCAAAATTTAAAAAATTTTAATCTGACTAAGTAAACTTAATTAAAACTTATAAAAATATTTTTCTTCTCTTTCACATTAATTTACTCATCTTTAAAATTTTTTACAAAAATTTGTGTCCACTCAATTCCAATCTAAATACTATCTCATTCACTTGCTTCTGAAAAAGTATTCTACCACTCCTGAAATATATATATAACACAGATTTCGATAGCTGATCGTTCAACCATGCAACATATTTATGATAAATCAAAAAATATATTTAAAATTATCCAATTTATAAAGAAAAGAAATATCCTAATATTTAGCATAAGCATCATTTACGTAAAAATTTTAGATTCACCTAAAAGTATTTAGCTGATTTTTTACTGAGACCTTCTTGGTTTTCTAGTATTGTTGTTTATAAATATGAAAGTGACTGTTTTTAAAAATAAACGTATTTTATTTTTATTTTTATTTCGGTAATTAAATGTTTTATAAAATTAAATTTTACATTTTAAAAAAAAAACCTATTTTTATGCCACCTTGTTACACACCTCATTACCTTTTTCTTACTATTCTCACATCAGCTGTATGACACATCGATATCGCCGACTCCATTACACGCATATTTTCATAGTTGGTTATGTAGCTAGATTGTTTTACATAATATTGGAGTCGGTTTGGATTTCTAGACTGTAATGCATTGTGTTGTGACGGGTGGAGTTATTTTGTTATATGTTCATTTGTTGCATGGCTGACAATATACAAGGAATTAACACATATATACTACAATTATTCCCATTAAGAAGAATTTATTGTTAGTGATTTGGCAGTTTCGCACTTTCGCATCATACGAGGTATTCCTGCATTATTTATTTTACACAGATGAATAATAGAGGGGCAAAATAATCGTGCTTTGCAGAGGACATGTCACGATCATTATTTATTTATTAAAATGTCTATGATCGACTTTCATGCAGGATATACATGCATATCTCAGGATGTTGGTGGTATTCTTTAATTAAATTTAGAGAAGATAACAATCGTTTTGGTTTTAATTTTTATTCGATAATTAAATTAGCGTCTGAATTTTAAAACATTGATATATAAATTTCAATTATACTTTTCAGTATTTTTATCTTTATTTTGATAATTTTTTTGCTGTGTTTTTTTCAATTTTCTCGTTTTATATTCTTTTATTGCTATATAATTTTTTTTTTCTTTTCATCTCTAAAATAACTATTAATAACGTTGAAAATCAGCTAGAGTTATATTAATCTATAGTTAAATCAATCCAAAATAGTCTCTTTTAATTACAAATTATGAAAGATATTAGTTCAATTACGATGAAATTTTTGTAATAAGTTAACCAACAATAACGTAAAAATTTTATCATAATTTTTTAACCTAATTAACAAACTAAAGTCCTAATTAGTCGATCATCAATAATGTAAAAGTTAATTATGGTCATGTTAAATATATTAATTCAACTATTATATATAATTATCATTAATCATGAAGTACAATTGAGCTCAAGACTTCTCTAAACTCCTACCTTTAAATCAAAACAAGAATTTTACTCCATAATTATAGGATGATTATGTGTTTATAACACGCAATAAAAGTAATAAAATAATTCTAAATATCTACTTTTTACTTTAATTTTATTAAAATAATATAAATCAGATTCAAATATTTAAGTATGTTAGACAAAAATAATTTTTCCTTTTTACTGTTGAAAATATTATGTATATCCACACTAAAACTAAATTTTGTTGTTAACTCCTTAATCAATGAACATTTAATTTAAATTGAAAAATTTCTTGCAACTTCTTACATAATATAAAATTTATCTCAAAAAATTAGACTCGAATATATTTATGTGTGTAGAAGTAAAAGAATAAATCTGTTATGTTCTCTTCACTACAAAAAACGTCGTTAAAATCGACGGCCAAATCGACGGCTTAGCCGTCGATAATATTGAAATTCGACGGCAAAATAAACGGCGCAGTTGGTCGCTATAAAACTTGTCGATTTTTCAAAATGCTAATAAAATCGACGGTTTTCATTGCCGTCGATAATAATTTAATAAAATTGACGTTCGTTCCGTCTGTAATATGGGTGTGAGAATTTTACATTCTTAATAAAATTGATAACATTGCCGTCGATATTATTATTTAAAATTGACGTCCTCTTTGTCGATAATTGATTCAATAAAATCGACAACCTTTGTATCGATATTTAACTTAATAAAATCAACAACATTGTTGTCTATAATATGTTTAATAAAATCGACGCTAAAGCCGTCGATATGTGCTTGAATAAAATCGACAACGTTGCCGTCGATTTAATTATTTAGATTTGTCTATTTTAACTTTTAAAAGCGACAACTTTGTCGTCGATTTTAATAGTTATATGTTTTAATTTTTTTTTCTATTTGAAAAATAGTAAACCGTTAATACAAATAAACTTTTAAATATAAAATAAAATTTAAACAGAATATTAGATAACAAGACAAATAAACTTTTAAATATAAAAATAAATTTATACTAAATATTAGATAACGAGTTTACAAACTTATCAAAATAATAAATAACCCTCTAACATAAAGACTCAAGACAAGATAAATAACTAAACTTAGACTTATATTCATTTAAATTGCAATCTACTAATAATACAAAATATTTAAAGTAAAGTAATTAAATAACCTACTCATACTCGTCTAAATAATCATCTGAGTCATCAAAATCGTCGTCAGAATCATCCTCCCTTTGAGAACTCTATGGTTGTCCTGGTCGCTGTAGAATAGGTGGAAGTTTTCTACCTGGGGCTGGGGCTGTGCTTTTCTAAGAGCTTGGAAAAGTAAAAGGAGGAGGTGGGAGAACACGTGATCCAGAACTACTAGGACCCATGGCTCTCACATACTCTGTCAAACTGCTCAACTGATGACTAAATTGATCCATCTGTGAGTTACTGGTGTTGAGATCCTCACACAAGGATTCAACAGTCTATTGCCACTCTCTTTTTTCCCTTTGGTAGCGGTCTTCAAGCTCTCTATATTTAGCGGCATGTTGTTCAACTTCACTATTGAGTATTATAATTCGTTCTCTAAGATCCAAAACATCAGCGCTGGTGGTCGTGGTTGGCCCATTAACTCGAGGCCGCACCATAGAAGAGTCCCTTACCTCACCCATGCCATATACCCTACCTCTTCGTTTTCCACCCAGATCTCAATCCATATGCTTTCCTCAGAGACAGGCGGTGGATCAATTACACTAGCCTCTATAGCAGCCTGTCGCTCTTGCTCAGCCTGAAACATACGCTCTTGAAATATATCCTACAATAAGGAGAAATGATTGATAAACTACTATAAGTATTAATAATTCATAACAATTATATAACAAAATAGTTACAATTAATAAAGGTATGTTACCTTTGTCTTTCGGGAGTGTTCATCAACCCATTGAGTCCTATCCTCTTTGCGAGTATGAGTGAGCTCAAAAAACTTATCTATACGTGATTGTCTTCCAAGCGAATGATTCTACATAATGTAACCAAATTATCATGTAATATGGGATGTATTGTACTAAGCAATTGATTAAGCAGAAAATAAAACTTAGCAGTTTGCATCAATTCAAAAAGAAACTAGATCAAGATCATTATTAAGAACGAATTTCACTCTCTATTGATTAAGGCTTACCAAAGCATAACTAAATCAGAAAATCAGAAAATCAAAAAACGATGCAAGTTCAGGAGATGTATGTAAGTTTTGATAACTAAAGGGAAGGAAAGAAAAAACAATCAAAATGCAAGGGAATAGCTTGAATAAACAATTGGTACCTAAACAAAAATGAACTAAAGAACAAATTCTTTACTTCTATATGTGGTACTTTTCTCTTTTTCATGTTAGCCTTACGATTTTTTTTTGTCATTTCTATATACTTTCCAGTTTCTTTCACTCTTCCCTTAGCTAATTAATCAGTATCTTCATCAATCATTTGAAAGTATCATATTTTCATCATCCACATTGAAGTGAACACTAATATCATTAACGCTTCCTTGTATAATCGTATATTTTCACATACCAATTACCAGGTAAACAATACAATGGAAACACTTATTTATTTTTATTTTTTTTCTAAATCTAATATCTAATAATTAGTAGGAATTATAAAGCAGGCTATCTACTATGTCTTTTCTATGTATAGTGCATGCAAATACATATTATTTATTTTATCAATTTATATTCAAATTCTGTATAATATAAATACAAATTATACTGATTTATTTATTTATATATATAGTTATGTATCTTGTGTTGGTAAAAAAGTGTCAGTTATATATGAACAGAATGCTTGCCCTGTCTGAATATAGATTTAGCTAGCCAAATTTGTCCATAACTTGTAGAGAAAAGGTTCATGCATGGCTTTCATCAATTATTATCATTATTCAAGCCACACATAGACAATCAAAACTTCACAAATATTGAAAATGCACATAAAATTTTGAATTTGTATAAAATAACATTTGCAACTATCACCATTCAATGATTGACATTTAAGATCATTTTTATTAAACAACTTTCAGAACAGCAAATATCATAGTAAAGATTGTCTATAAGCAACTTACCAAGCGTAACCTCGCTTCTGGAAAGGTGGTGCCTCCTGCAGTGTGAAGGGAAGTACCTCAAGTCAATTTCCTGGCAGCTGTATTTCTTCCCTGTAATTGTCTATAGGCATCAGTGTTCCAACGTCTCATCAATTCACCAAGAACTTCTAGTGGGATCCAATATGGACGGGCATTTTTTTTGCGAATGGCATGGAGCATACCTCGCAAGCGCTTGGCAATTCTAAACCTCCAAGCTTGATAGATATCATCCTCTTCCGTATCAATAATGTCAAAGCATTTCTGTTTTAAAAAAATTATTGGAATAAAATTTAGTCTCTGAACAAATACAAATTTATTTTGCTGACAATGCAAATAAATAACAAGTAATGCTAAGTTTAACAAGTAATAATAATCTAAAGATATCAGAATTCTCTCTAATAGCAAAAGATATCAGAATTCTTTTATAAAAGAAGAAACTCGCGTCTATAATGTAATTAATTATTCATGGATGCATTCAAAACAAATCCTATAAGGAGGATTAAAATTACCCTTGTCTGTCATCATTATTAAGTTAATAACAAAAGGTACAGTACATATAGTATATTAATTCCTCTTCCTCCAAACTTTTGAACAAACATTAATTTTCTAATTTTCTATTCACTATTGAATTAATTAAGTCATTAACACAGTAATAAGTTAATAACATTACAGCAAAAAATAAAAATAAAAATAAAATCCAGTAAGTCAGCAACTACGGAAGAAAGCTAAGATCTCAAGAACACATGTCAGCAACAGAACAACAAACCAGTAGCAAGAATAACATAACAACCATCAACAGAAAAATAGAACAAGGATCAAAGAGCTATATTAGAGAAAGTGGTTCTTTTAGACGAGTGGCATGGTTTATGTAACACCCTAATATTCAAATCCTTATGCTCGAGTCATAAGTCAATGATATTACGGTGGTACGACTCTCAGGTGGATTTTTAATATATAAGTATAGGTAATTTTCGAAAAGAGTATTAATCGAGAAGCCTGAAAAGAGTAGAAATAAAATCGCGAAGACGTATCACTCACGTTTCGACAACGAAAAGATAAAGCGTGAAGCCGAAAGCGATATACGGACAAGGCATAAAGGAGATTAAGAGATAGGTAATGGATAGATATATATATATAACATAAGTAAATAGCCACTAGTTGCGACCCGCGAAGTTTAGGCCGGCTAGGGTACAGTATGAAAGTAGTTGACAACAGCATATCCTAATCTCTCCCAAAGGAAACATAAAAGCCTCTATAGGCAAGTTCCAAAAGAGTTCAATACATAATATAATCTTTTCAAAACAAAGGTGGAGAGATTCTAAGAAAAACACAAAGTAGAGAAAATAAATATCTTCGCCGTCTCTCAGACGAACCGCAGCTCACTTCTGAGCACCTGAACCTGTATCTGAAAAATAAGAGATATATACGGAATGAGAACCCCGGGCCCATGGGTTCCCAGTACGGTAAAAGTGCCAAATAAATACAATGCACTGCAATAAAAACTCACTAAGCATCCTAAACTCCTTTTCGCCAAGTATCCAGCCTAGATTCTCACTAATCCATGAATAGGCAACTGTCGTAAGGGGATACTAAATCTAGTTCATGTTACACATGTTTCCCAACTCGCTGATTCTTCCACGAATCAGACTCAGAATCATAAGCAAAACCATCACCAGTTGTTCTGCCTCAGCAACTCTATATCAATACATCATACCCTCGCCTGGAGCTAGTGAAATCACAACACTGCGTCTACCCAGGGGGCTCAAATTATCTCATTCAAAAATTATCATCATCATGCAATCGCATCATCAATTCATCTCATCAAGAACAGCCCTCAACATCCACCGACACTAACATGAGAGATCTCTCAGTTGCACAAGCACAAGCAATACAGACAAGTAATACACAAATAAGGTACAAGTAGAACAAGTAGCACATAATCAGGTAATATAGCATATATGATGTAGAAATCCAAAACAAATAGGCAAACCCAAACAATTCAAACATATGCAAATGATGTATGCCTGCCCTATGGCTGATGATATCATCTGTCGGTTATATAGCCAACCCGACACGTCCTGGTAGCTAACCATGGACAGAAACACCCATCGCGGAGCAAGTGAGTTTGAGCTACAACTCCATTGCTACTACCCGCTCAACCCAGAGCCAGTGGAATAACCACTACTGCAGCTACTACCCAGGCGGGTATTTAACAGCTCAACCTGGAGCGAGTGGATTCACCACTACTGCCGCTACTACCCAGGCGTCACAATCTCTGACCTGGAGCAAGTGGGACGAACCACAACCCTTGCTACTGCCCAGGTATCTTAAGCATTAACCCGGAGCAAGCGGGACGAACCACAACCCTTGCTACTGCCCAGGTATCTCAAGCATATATTCAATCAATCTCAATTCATATTATCACTCCTCATTGTTATCAAATCTCAAACATTAACCTGGAGTAAGTGGGACGAACCCCAACCCTTACTACTACCCAGGTATCAGAGTTACAATCATTCAAAACTTCATAATTAACTCATTTATCATAAACATCCTTTTTTTGTCTCAAACCCGGAGCAAGTGGACAACGCCACTGCCTACTACCCGGGGTTACACATCACATTTCAACATTTTCCATTATTATCCATTCAACACATTCATTCATTAATCATATATGCATTTATACTCAGCCATAATCAATAATGGCTTTGCCGTGACCCGGCAATAACTCAGCCATCCAGCTCATGGTTCAATCAAGAACTAGCCATTTATCAATAGATATAGCCCTTCGGCTCATGGCATACACGGTATTCCTACCGTCATCCTCCATATCTCATATAATCATCGTTGATCACCATTGATCATAACTTTTCCCCTTGCTTCATTCGCAAGTTACCACATCCCCTAGCTCCTTTCTCATTGCTAGGCATATCATAATGATTTAATACATAAGGGGTGAGATCGGAGGTTTAGAAGTATGAGATTTGGCTTTTAGAACTCAAAAATCAACCTTGGGATGAAAACAGGGCCACGCGTACACGTACTCCACCCGCACGCGTGGATGCCCACAAAGCTCATCGACGCGTATGCGTCATACACGCGGACGCGCGGATTGAAACACAGCCAGACGACGCGTACGCGTCAGCCACGCGTACGCGTGGGTGCATTTGCGCCCCAGGCACAAAATTGGCACAACTCTGGCACAACTCTCGGGAAAATGGCTGGGCATTGGGTGCAGCACATCGACGCGCACGCGCACACCACGCGCACGCGTGGATGGTGCCCTTTTTGAAGAACGACGCGTACGCGCCAAGTGCGCCTACGCGTGGAGGGTCATTCTGCTAAAAATTTTTTAAGTTAAAAGCTGCAGAATTCACAGATTCAACCCTCAGTCTTCCGACGGATATGACTTTCTCATTTTAAATCGTTTTTCATCCGTTCTTCGAACGGCATGGACGTCCCGGATCCAATTTCATTTCTAAACAGATTTAGCACAAAACAGAGATCTGTAGTCCAAGTTGTGTCCCATCAAAGTATGCCCAAAAACCATGTTTTCATACAAAACCGCAAAGTGCCATTTTCAAAACAAGACATTTTCAACTCTTTTCAAAATCAATCAAAACATGCCAATTTCATCCCTTTTCTTTGAAATCAATCAAAATATATCAAATTCAATATCAAGCCTCCTCAACCCATACATTAACACTTTACCACGATCCACAAAACTGCCATATAACCATTTTTACCCATTTTAAACAAATGGCTAAATTACAAACACATCAACATATCATACATCCTTTCTCATCCCAATTTTCAACAATACTATTTCCAATCAACCATCATTATACATAATCAATGTCATACTCACTATCATGTGGTTTCACCCACAAATCAACCTTAATCATTCTTCAAGCATATATCACAACATACATATCTCTCATGCATTATCATACCATCAAGATATCAATAATCATGATCACATATATGACCACATACATACCTCAACCATAACCAAACATACCTCATTTATACAATTCCACCCAAAATTACCAATTTCCACACTTCAACTCCTCAAACCTCATTATTCAATAACCAACCCAATCATTCATATATTCATTATCTGAAATCCATCCAATCACTTGTGTCATCATACAATGCACACATCAACTTACCTTCCTTACCTCTTTCCGGCCTCCGGCTCAAAATATACGGCCTCCGGCCCAATTTCACAATTTAAATGCATAAACCACAAATCAATACTCATTACCCAATACATCAATTCTCAATACACCAAGCATACAAGGCCACACAATTCTCAACCCAATCATTAATTCACATTACATACCAACTATGCATATTAGCACCAACCATTTACACAATCCAAACTTAATCCTAGGGGCATCTAGCCTAGGAATTCTCATCACACCACACGGTACTTTAATGAAACTTAAACCGTACCTCTTGTAGCCAAATCAATTGAGCTTCTTCTTTGGAAGTCTCCACCAACCTTAGCCCCAAGCCTCACCAAAGCTCCTCAAGCAGCACCAATCTCCCAATTGTGCATCAAAATCACCAAATACACTAACATAACCAATATCACATTCATACGTCAACCTAGGGCTCATAAAGATGATAAATCACAAGGGTTTGAGCACTTCTTACCTCAGCCCATATGAAGTAGGGATAGAACCCACTTAGAATCCATGTTGGAGTATCCCTAAACACCCAAAATCACAAGATTTCAACACTAACTTCCCAAAAACGTGTAACAGTGGGGAAATTCGAAAACTGGGCAAAGATGAATGAAATACTCACCACAAAACTTAGATAGAATTGTAGAGGATGAGAAGAGCGACGCGTGGCCGCAAACGGCTCGTCAATCGGAGCTCCGTAGCTCAAGTTATGGTGGTTTGAAGATCAAAGAGAGTTAGGTTTTCTCTCTTCTCTTCTCTCTTCTTAATTCAGCGCCCCAACCCTTCTTTTTAGGGTAAAATGAGCTGAAATGCTCATAACTAATGTTTATATATATTGGGTCTTGGGCCCACTTAGGCCCGGTTCACTTATTTTTGTCCGTTGGCCCAATTTTGGGCCAAAACCTTTAAGATTAGTGCTCCAAATCGCACTTTAAATATTTCTACCTCCCCTAATCATAATTCCTCATTTCTTAATCTTATTTACTCATAATCAATTTTCTCAGCTGCAGTACCAGACAGGTCTCAGCCGGTACTGCCGGTCAAAATTTAACTGCGCGCTTTTACGCAGAAAACTATGTCTTCCGACTCGGAAAAATTCACTGAATCCAAATATCATATTTAAATCATCAAATTCTAATTGCCAAATCTTCCAACCATATTCGCTCTTTCTTAACTTATTATTTAATTAAATTTTGGTTAGATCGGGTATTACAGTTTATGATTCTATCTTTGACATATGTGAGCTAACGTCACCTTCAAATTTGAACATATTTAAAAGTAGGTGCTTTCATTGAATGTAAGTATAAACTTCATATTTATCATGTCTCAAGCTTATAGAGATTTTTTGAGTAGCTTTCACTGCATGAAACAAATGCTGCAGAATTTGTATGAACAATTTTGAGAGGATAAAAAATAAAAGTTAATTAGTTCACTATGATAATTATAAAAAAAATTCAATTGAGAATGAATATTAAAAGTACAAAAAAATACATGCTTATATACAAGAGAATAGCTTTAACTAATTCTAAAAATTACTAACTAACTAACTAATTGTAATAGTAACTAATTTAATTACTAACTATTATATTGAATTAAATACGTGAGTCCAATATTTAGTTAATTACTTCACTATGATAATTTAATATGCCAATTCGACACATTACTTTCGAAGATTAATGAGATAAACCTAGAGATTAATAATGTAAATCATGTAATCAAAATTAGAATCCGAGTCGAAATAATTGGAATTAAACCAAGTGTGGCAGTATATTGTTAAAACTAGTGTCAGCATAAAATGGAATTAAACCACTTTAATTAATTTGGAACAAAATATACATTTGAAAGGATATGCAAAAATAAAATAAAGTTACAAATTTAGTGCCATGACCGGCCACAAAATTCATTGGAGGTTCACAACTTCACAGTAACAATCATGCCATGTAGAATGCGTGAGTCACCAAAATTTTTAATAACTTTGCACTTTCATGTGGTAGAATAATCTTTTTATCTCTAACTTTAATTTTATGCCTACCCATCAATCATAATATCATATCATATATATCTATCTCTTCATTCCTCATAATAAAGAATAGGATATTTTCTGTGCACATTTAAAAAAACTAACTACTGACTACTTATCCTTACCCACCAAAAAACATATATATTTAACTAATGTTGGGAGGATAAAAAATAACCAGAATATTTTGAGTCCAAAAACAATTTTGTTGCTGCAGAAATTTTGATAGAACATAAGGAGAGAGTATAATATACTATGAGATATAATATTATAAAATACGTAAAACAAAGTAGATAAAATTTACCTTCAATTCATTCCACCATATTTTTCGAATATCATTATCTGCCTCATCAAAACTCAGCCAAGGTTTGTTGTAGTTTTCTTTAAAAATCTAAGAAATACGCTTCAATCCAGACTTAGGTGGGTGTCAACTACATCAAAAACAAAAAAATGATAACGATATATTACTAAGTAAAAATGAGACATGCTATTCATAAAATTTAAAGCAAATAACAAACCATTTGGCACCATCATATCTGAGTTTTGGAGCACTTGTGCTGGAGTGACCAGTGGCAGTGGATATTCCTTGACCCTAAGCATCTTGGGTACTATTAGATGTGGTTTGTCTTTCCCCACAAGATCCTGCTCGACTAGGAGCTACAATAGCTGGATCACTTTGCACACCATGTGAGGTAGTGTTGGAAGGTTCATTGGCTTGTTAAGTGCATGATCTTGGCACACCCAGAGTAGGCATCATTTGTATCTGAGGCTCCTGACGGGAGGGGGTAGTAGTAGCAATAGCTGGTGGTCTCCCATTGGTCGGAGCAGTCGTGTCGGATGATGACCCAACGAAAGAGTATGGATCCGCATGCAAGTCAAGGGGCTGACCAGTAGAAAGCCTAGGCCTCCCCTTTCGGCCTCGGCCACGGCCACGGCCACGACCGCGATCTCCGTCTCTACCAACCATATCCTGTACACATTAAAATAAGCAAGTTATTATCCATACTAGTTAAAGTAAAATGCAATTAAAGTAAAATGCAATTAAATTAAAATGCAATTATCCATACTAGTAAAATGCTTTTGCGGATTTGAATTCAGTAAAGAGTAGCAATTGGGTAAAGAATATAGCAGAAGCAGATTTTTCTTTAATAAAAAAAAGTGAAATTGGGTAAAGAGGCTGCCATATTGAGTAACAGGTTTTTAGCAACAAATATAGCCAAAATAACACCAAAGACACAAACGTCAAAATAGAAGGATTCCGGAAAACACTAGGAATTTCCTACAACTTAAGGAAATTCAAGTAACCTCTATGTTTTCCCAAATCTAGAATTAATTAAGAAAGAACTACTTTTTACCATCATATTTCCTACTACTTTTTCCTACATCACGAAAGCCATATCCAGATAAGCTAATAAGTAGCTTGAGAAATAGCACTATACTTGAAATTGTAAGAAAATTGAAGAAGTGTATGTGTTTCGGATGATTAAACTATACATTACACTATATATTGACACCTGGTGAATATTTCCTAAAATACCAACACTCAGTTTCTCTGCAAACATATTTACCCTATCGGCTTAAAATTGTAAAGAAATTTAAATGCTCTATCGGATTCATAATTTCTAAGGTATTTACAACCAATAATTTTGGAAACCAAAGTCTAAGGGTCAATAACAGAGCATGTGCCCTTGTATATGTATAATGATTGTAGTAGAAGTTGTTCAGAACTCAAATGAAAATGTTAGCAAAAATTTTCATCCCCTGAATATTATATTACTAGACATTCTTCTCAATATGCATTAGATCCAAACAATGACGAACCAAATGATCTTTCCAATATGGGAGATCCCAAAATATACTCTTTTTGGTCCAATTGTGTTCCACCCCATATCCGCTCAATCTCACTTGTCCTCCTGTGTCAACTATTTTAGGATAGTGTCTAACTCTTTCCCAGACCTGTTCGCCACTAAGCCTAATAGGAGGTTCTTCATCCTCCTCAACATTCTTCTTAAAACAAACTTTATTACGCCTATAAGGATGACCTTCAGGTAAATATCTTCTGTGATAGTCAAACCACGAATTCTTTCCGCCATAATCTAACCAAAAGGCCTTGGTATCCTTCATGCATACTGGACACGCTAATCTTCCCCCCGTACTCCAACCAGACAACATTCCATAAGCAGAAAAATCGTTAATTGTCCACATTAATGCAGCCTTTAACTGAAAATTTCTCTTGCTATGAATGTCGTATATTAGGACGCTTTCATCCCATAACTCTTTAAGTTCATCTATCAATGGTTGAAGATAAACATCAATTTTTGCTCTGGGATTTTCTTTTCCGAGTATGATGCACGTTAGGAACAAAAAAGGGTCTTTCATATACATATGAGGTGGAAGGTTATAAGGGGTAACTATAACAGGCCAACAAGAGTACGGTGTGCTAAAATGAACATTAGGAGAAAACCCAATCAAAATAAAGTCCAAGTCTAACATTATGCGGTTCGCTTACAAAATGAGGATGCTTGGTATCAAAATATTTCCATGCTTCACCATGGGAAGGATGTGTCATCACGTCGTCATTTCTGTGATTTTGGTGATGCCACAACATATGAGGGGCAGTACTCATTGATGCATACAACCTTTGTAGCCTTGGAATCAATGGCAAATAATGCATTCTTTTATATGGCACCTCTTTATTTTTTCCCTTTCTAGGCTTAAATCTCTGCTCCCCACAAAATTTATATTGTCTAAGATCTTTGTCCTCTTTGTAATATATTATACAACCATTGACACAACAATCTATCTTAACCTCCTTAAACCCAAGTTGGGAAACAATTTTCTTAGCTTCATAGTAATTAGCAGGAATTTCATTTGGAGTTGTTTATATTTCTCTAAACAAAGTTGCCCACTGGTCAAAAGATCCCTGGGATTGGTTTCCCTCTGATTTTATACTCAGCATCCTACTGGCAAGTGACAATCGTGAATGGATACAATTTTCCCACAAGGGTTTACTAACTGAATCTAAGAGGTCATAAAATCTCTTAGCATCTCGATTTGGTTCCTCCACTGTTGGTTGCATGTACATGTGAAACTCGGGTTGCAAAGCATCAATAACCATATCATGATAACGATCAAAATTTTCTTTCCATGTAACACCACCTAATTCAGAGCTACTTTCAATGTCTTCTTCTATCCTAATTTGATTCTCTGTGGGTATCTCTTCTCCATGCTCTGTCCAAACCCAATAATTAGGTTTAAACCCATGAGTATATAGATCAATCTTAATGTCGATCAACTGTTTAAACGTCCCATATTGACATCTGGCACATGGACACCTAACTAAACCTCCTCTGAGAAATTCATGAGTTCTAGTACACACATCCACAAATTCATTTACCCCTTTAATAAAACTGGGTTTAAGACCCCGCCTCTGATCATACGTTCTATCATACATCCAACTTCGATTCTGGTTTTCCATTATTAATGAATTTAATTTCCTACATATCAAAGGGATAATATTCACTTTTTAATTTTTTTATTCAATGAGAAACCACAACAAATAAAAATCTTATCATCAATATAATTTATACTTTCACTATGAATGGTTTACACAAACAAGCATACATAAGTAAGTATAGATAAGCATGCATAATAATTTAACAGAGATAATAAAGATAAAGATAAAGATAAAATAAAACTCAATAATTTAACAGAAATAATAAATAAATAAAAAAGTAGAAGGTTAAACCTTGAATAGCTTTTCTGGGAGTCTTAAACTCTACCAATACTTTGTGATAGTGTATATGCTGAAGAACCAAATACTCCACTATTGTTTTTTGATCAAAAGATTCCATTGACCCACACCACTACAGTTCCCACTGTGAAATGCTGCATAGAAATATCAAATGTTGCAAAAGAGTATATCAGAATCTTGAGTTCGGTAGCAAAAAACTGAATATTCTTTCAATATTAATGATTCCTCATACTTCACAAAGAAGCAGAAAATTAAGCTCCAAGAAGCTAAACCAAAAAACAGAA
The DNA here is from genome assembly GCF_014773155.1 of Arachis stenosperma. Taxonomy (NCBI): domain Eukaryota; kingdom Viridiplantae; phylum Streptophyta; class Magnoliopsida; order Fabales; family Fabaceae; genus Arachis; species Arachis stenosperma. The sequence goes on from NC_080378.1 coordinate 72,530,042, forward strand.
TAAGCTAGTAACAAAATGCTTAATCAGTAACCGAATTTCAAATTCCAACAAACTTAAAACTAGCTAACAAGAAATCAAGCAAGCAATCAACACATGAAGAATAAGCAGAAGTTGGCAATTGCTAATACCTGAGCTGAAATTACAGCAAGAGAGAGAGGGAATCTTTTAAGAAAGCTGCTTCAAATGTATATGCTGTTGTTAGAAAATCAAAATATAAAGTTAGGAACATGGAATTATTGCAATCTATAAATATAACTCTAAATGTTTGAGAAGAAATGGAAGTCACGTTGAAATACTATATAAACTATAAGGTATTGAAACAATACAAAAATAATTATTTTAATATTTTAATATTTTTGTCTTATGGCTGTTATTAATAAAAATGAGGGCGAGTTCAGACCGGTTCACAAGGGCTTCATTGATGATAAGCTTAGGCATGGCCTTAAGCCTCAGCCTGTTGCTGTTAAGCTCTTGGACTTGGATGGCTCCCAAGGCCATAAAGAGTGGTTGGTATATATTAATATTCAATATTATATTAATTAAATAATATAATCAAAGGGAAGTCGATTTTATACCTACCTTTGCAAATAAAATGTTATTGTGTATAATATTGGATGAATTAATTTACTTTTTTTTTTATTTGCTGTACTACAATTCTAAATAGATTAATTTATATATAAAATTAAATAAAATCAAAACTCGAGCCATGACATTTCATTTGAAAACTTTTAATGATCAACAAATAAGTTAGCAATATTTATTTGTAATAAGATAAAACTGGAAGAAAGATGATAGTATGTGTTCCTAAATGTCCTTTCATTTCTATACATCCAAAGTAAAAGTACATGATAATAATAACAAAGGTGACAACTTCCACTTTTATAAAAATGAGATGGTGTATGTAGTTGGCAACAAGAAGAAGGCCAGATATAGCTAGCAGATTCACATGCAGCTGTAAATTCAAATTGAGGTCAAAAAAATAGTGAAGTCTTATCTCTATCTATCCTTAATTATGGCTTACAAGTAATTAAGAGAACAACAATATACTATAGTGCTTAGGATAAATAACTCAACAGTTTGTAGTTATAGTTAACCAAAAAACTGGTTCTCTATAATTTAACAGAGATAATAAATAAATAAATAAGTAGAAGGTTAAACCTTGAATAGCTTTTCTAGAAGTCTTAAACTCTACCAATACTTGTGATAGTGTAAATGGATGCCATTGGAACTTTGATAATACTTGTGACTATGTCAACCTTGCCAAAAAAATATATATAGGCACGATTTTTATAGTGAGATTACACTGAGACTGAAGTTTGAAGTAATGGCTTAGGCAGTTGATAAAAATTTCTAATGATGGAATAAAAATGAGTTTGACTTCTAGGAAAAGTAACCCTTTTTGATAGTGAGATTACACGATTTTTATGTAGAAGTTTATCAAAATTTATATACGGGTTTTGTTTATGAAGATATTCTCCTACAAAAAAAAATAAGTTATCACGATTGCTGTGTCTATAATGTATTGCAAATACTAAATAATACTTTATTAGATGTGGATTAGTCTACCCTAAATTCGAAAGTGGAGTTGAGTTTCCACATAACTATTAGAACTAAAAGATATAAAAAGTTTAAGGAATAAGTGTTTATTTTTGGACTGGGCAAGTTAATTAAACAAGCCCACAATAGGTAACACCATGCTGCATGAATGTTGTACTCACTTTTCAAGCCCAAATAGTAAAGTTTAGAGCCTAAAACAAAGGGGTGATGATCAGAACTCACAACCACCACAACGAACCATTTATATGTTCAAAGAAGAGAGCGTAAAGCAAGAAAGAAGTATGATGATGGCTCGTTATCTAACTCAGATTGCATCGTTATCACCATCATCATCTTCGTGTCTGACTTGCTCATCATCAAATACGTCTCGTCCTTTCCGAACACCACACTTACAACAACCACCTAAGACGCTGTCGTGTCACCTCTCTTCATCTCACAACAACAACAACATTATATTATTTCTCTGAGAGAGATCAGCACTTCTGGTGCTTATAGTGCAACATCTCAATCAAATTTACTACCATCTTCTAACCAAACAATAAAATTTAATGCTAGAGTATTGGTGCTTATTTAGTTCACCAACTTGAGTTATACATATTAACCTTAAAGTTTATCTTAAATATTAAGACGACGAAGTTTGAATTTCAATCATAGAATAGCTGAGCTCACACCTATAGTCCCTTGACCATAATGAAAAAACTGATCAATCTATTGTCCTGTTTCAATTTTATTTGCTTAGGAGAAATAGATAGGGACACAAACATCACATGCAAACCCATTTATTGAGCCAACAATTTATAAAACAATATTTTTATATTATGGTATCCAAATATAATTGATAGAATAAAAGTACTTTTAATGAAAAAAAGACATCACTGAAAAATAATCTTTCTAAACAAGCCCAAATTCACTATAAAGCATTGGCATCATGCTTTTCACAATCAATCTATCTAAACATGAAACGAAACAGAATACAAAACCTTACCTAACTAAGCAATCTATAAATGCAACAGCTTGCAAGTTTAACGTTGTCGACCCATCCTTAACATCTAATGAAACCTTCGATCCATATCTCCTAAATAAAAATAGTTAGCCTCAATTAAAAAAACAAAATATACTATTGTAGCTTCTTACTTTCTTTATCTATTTCTATTATTTTTCTCTGAATAGGAAATTAAACTAAAAGAGCAAGGTGCTGCATCTGCCATCATCAGTAACAGAAGAAATCATGCTTTTTATAGACAACACACACACCACCAGTGTACTAACGAAGCGGACATATATAGAAAAAAGGAAACAACACCAGAATAGAATCAACTTGAAGCTGCAAAATGGTCCAACATCACAATAGAAATTAAATAAAAAATTCTATTCAAGCATTTCTCCGAACATATGGTGTGTAGAGTTCAAAACAGTAAATTTCAGTTCAATCTAAGCAGCATTTAACCCAGTAATTTCAGAAAGATACAGCCAACAACAATTTCAGTCCATAAACACAAGTTTTAACAAACCTAAGCCTAACCAAAATTTCTAAAAATAGAATTAAAAAGCAGTGAAAATAAAGAAAAGAAAGACAGGGAACAGGGGAAGGGAACCTGCATTGATGAAAGGAGAAAGAAGAACGAAGAGGCGGTAGGGTGGTGGTGATGTCGCGGTGGCACAAAAAGTCGCCACCGTTGGTGGTTGCTTGTCGGTGCTTGAAGACGCGGATAGAGGGTGACTCCATGAACAGGGGTGTCGCACGCAGGAACGAAGAAATAGAGAAATGGGAAAGAAAGAGAAGAAGGAAGAGAGAGAGGGTAGGCGATGGTGGTCGCCGGTGGTGGTGTCGGACGGAGGCGGTGGTGAAGAGAAAGCGAAGAATACCTAGCTTGAATTTGGGGAAGTTTGCGTTCTGAACTTTGGAAGGGGGGTTCACGCGAAAATATGTATTTTTAGTGATAAAAATCGACGGCATATTTGTCGATTTTAATTAAAAAAAAACAACATACATAGCGTCTATTTTATAGATTAAATTTACATCGTCCATTCCATTCTAGAAAGCAATCAAGACCGTTCAAATTTATCGACGGCAAAGGTGTCAATATTTTTGAAATAATAAAATAGACGCCATAAACGTCGATTTTAATATAAAAAAAACAACACATATAGCGTCTATTATATAGATTAAATTTAGACCATTCATTCCATTTTAGAAAGTAATCTAGACCGTTCAAATTTATCGACGGCAATGGTGTCGATTTTTAAAATAATAAAATAGACGCCACATTCGTCGATTTTATTTTCGACTTCTGGTTCGCCTGTCCTATGACGATAATAGAGAAATAAATTAATGCATTATAAAAATATCGACGACTAGGCTGTCGATTTTAATATTTTATTTTTAATTATATTTTTAGTGATATCGACAGCAGGCCGTTGAAAATTATCGACGGCAGAAATAGCCGTCGATTTTTGGCGTCAAAAAACACGCTTTTTCTTGTAGTGCTCTCTCTCTCTCTCTCTCTCTCTATATATATATATATATATATATATATATATATATATATATATATATATATATATTGTTAATTTTAAATTTAAATCTCATTTCAAATTTAAATCATATCGTATTATTTCAAACTTTATGAATAAGAATCATATCATAACTCAATTTGAAACAGAATCATTTAGGATCTTATTCAAACTTAGAATTTAAATTTAGAAATAGAAAAACACTAATTATTTTCGATTCTTATTTCATATTCTCAATTATTATATTATTACAAGTGTAATAACCCGTGCCATACACATGATAAGATTGAAATTAGAATTTTAAGTTGTTTTGTTAAGATTAATTTGAATCATAATAATTTGATTAATAAAAAAGTAACATGTTATGTATTGTTTGCTTTTTCTTAATCTAGTGTTAAGTGTATTAACTCTAATAGTTACTAATTGGTTTTAGTAGTCTACCTTTTTTAATAAATCAGACATATATACTCAATATGACCATAAGTAACCTAGTAATATTTAGACCCACCAATAAACTTTTATATGTTATTTTACTGTCAAGGACATATCAAAATCAGCTCAAAATGAACAACAGATTATTAGAGAATTCTAATGCACAAAGTTCTCCAATAAATAATAAATAATTTAAACCCACTAAAAAATAACTTAACACTTTCCTTTGATACCTACAAAATATATACTTGATACAATATTATATCAATGTTAGTATATAATTTTATGATCATTGACTGTGTTTACTATACGTGACTCCTTCTTAAAAGTTATTCTACACACGTGTATAGTCGGAAGATAAATTCCGCTTGATTCATTAATAAAAAAATTTGAGAAGATATAGACCTTCTCCTCGATAACTTCATTCTCAAACATTATTTTTGGCAAATAATTTTTTATTGAACAATGAATTTTATCACACTATAAAACAAATTAAATATAAAAGCTATTAGCACTTATAAAGATATTAAACCGCACTGTCTTTGATTCGTGCAAGGGTTTACTTATTAAATAAACTTAAAATACGAACAAAAAATATTTTTAAACTGGACCTAGCATCACTTGAAAGAATCATGAAAAATAATCAACTAACCTTATCATCTATAAGAACCATTTCTATATAAGCCGTCTTGCTCTTGTCAAATTTAGATGAAACTTTTCATAACTTTATAATTCTTACCTTTATTTTCCAAACTTTTTCATCACATAATCTACCATAGGTAATACTATTGATAGAATCGTAGTTAGTAGTCATTAGATATGAAGAATAAAAAACAGAAGAACTATGCCTGAATTATGAATTTTCTAAATGAAATATAATGGTAACAATTGATGAGCGGATAATTTATACGCTTTTTGGCATTGTTTTTAGGTAGTTTTTAGTAAGTTCAAGCTACTTTTAGGGATGTTTTTATTAGTTTTTATGTTAAATTCACATTTCTGGACTCTACTATGAATTTGTGTGTTTTTCTGTGATTTCAGGTAATTTCTGGCTGAAATTGAGGGACTTGAGCAAAACTCTGAAAAAGGCTGACAAAAGGACTGCTGATGCTGTTGGAATCTGACCTCCCTGCACTCGAAATGTATTTTCTGGAGCTACAGAACTCCAATTGGCGCGCTCGCAACGGCGTTGGAAAGTAGACATCCAGGGCTTTCCAGCAATATATAATAGTCCATACTTTATTCGGAAATTGATGACGTAACTTGGCGTTAAACGCCAAGTACATGCTGCTGTCTGGAGTTAAACGCCAGAAAAACGTCATGATCCGGAGTTGAACGCCCAAAACACGTCATAACTTGGAGTTCAACTCCAAGAAAAGCCTCAGCTCGTGGATTGATCAAGCTCAGCCCAAGCATACACCAAGTGGGCCCCGGAAGTGGATTTATGCATCAATTACTTACTCATGTAAACCCTAGTAGCTAGTTTATTATAAATAGGACTTTTTACTAGTGTATTAGACATCTTTGAACGCATAGTTCTTAGACCATGGGGGCTGGCCATTCGGCCATGCCTGAACCTTTTACTTATGTATTTTCAACGGTGGAGTTTCTACACACCATAGATTAAGGGTGTGGAGCTCTGCTGTACCTCAAGTATTAATGCATTTCTATTTTCTTTTATTCAATTCTATTTTATTCTTATTCCAAGATATTCATTCGTACCCAAGAACATGATGAATGTGATGATTATATGACCCTCATTATCATTCTCACTTATGAACGCGCGTGATTGACAACCACTTCCGTTCTACATGCAACAGAGCTTGAATGTGTATCTCTTAGATTCCCCAACAGAATCTTCGTGGTATAAGCTAGATAGATGGCGGCATTTATGAGGATCCGGAAAGTCTCACCTTGTCTCTGGTATTCTGAGTAGGATCCTGGGAATCCGGAAAGTCTAACCTTGTCTGTGGTATTCCGAGTAGGATTCCGGTAATGAATGACTGTGACGTGCTTCAGACTTGCAAGTGCTGGGCGTTAGTGACAAACGCAAAAGAATCAAGGGATTCTATTCCAGTAGGCGCGGGAACCAACCAGTGATTAGCCGTGCTGTGACAGAGCGCGCGAGCGTAGTTTTCACTGCGAGGATGGGATGTAGCCTTCGGTCAGGTGATGCCTCCAGACGATTAGCCATGCGAGTGACAGCCGCAGAGGACCATTTTCCCGAGAGGATTGAAAGTAGCCATCGTCGAACGGTGAACCCCTATAAACAGCTTGCCATGGAAAGGAGTAAGAAGGATTGAGTTGAAGCAGTAGGAAAGTAGGCGTCCTTGAGCCATACAGTCTCTCCATTCGCTTATCTGAAATTCCCACCAATGAATCTGCATAAGTATTCTATCCCTTTTATTATTTCTATTTTATTATTTGATTTTCGAAACCATAAACAATTTTAATCTGCCTAACTGAGATTTACAAGGTGACCATAGCTTGCTTCATACCAACAATCTCCGTGGGATCGACCCTTACTCACGTAAGGTATTACTTGGACGACCCAGTGCACTTGCTGGTTAGTTGTGCGAAGTTGTGAACCATGGCATTGACACCAAGTTTTTGGCGCCATTGCCAGGGAAAGAAAAAGCAATGAATTTTACAAAATGCAATAACATATGAATCACAATTTTGTGCACCAAGTTTTTGGCGCCGTTGCCGGGGATTGTTCGAGTATGGACAACTGACGGTTCATCTTGTTGCTCAGATTAGGTAATTTTCTTTTCAAAAAGTTTTGAAAAATTTTTTTTTTCTTTATTTTTGTTTTTCTAAAGAATAGTTTTCGAAAAAAAATTAATAAAAATCCAAAAAAATCATAAAATCATAAAAATCAAAAATATTTTGTGTTTCTTGTTTGAGTCTTGTGTCATGTTTTAAGTTTGGTGTCAATTGCATGCTTTAAAAATTTTTCTTGTATTTTTCGAAAATTCCATGCATTCATAGTGTTCTTCATGATCTTCAAGTTGTTCTTGACAAGTCTTCTTGTTTGATCTTGATGATTTCTTGTTTCGTGTTGTTTGTTGTTTTTCATATGCATTTTTCGTTTGTTAGAGTCCATGCATTAAAGATTTCTAAGTTTGGTGTCTTGCATGTTTTCTTTGCATAAAAAATTTTTCAAAATTATGTTCTTGATGTTCATCATGATCTTCAAAAATGTTCTTGGTGTTCATCTTGACATTCATAGTGTTCTTGCATGCATCTTGTGTTTTGATCCAAAATTTTTATGTTTTGGGTCATTTTTGTGTTTTTCTCTCTCATCATAAAAAAATTCAAAAATAAAAAAAATATCTTTTCCTTTTTTCTCTCCTAATTTTCGAAAATTTGAGTTGACTTAGTCAAAAATTTAAAAAATTAGTTGTTTCTTACAAGTCAAGTCAAATTTTCAATTTTAAAAATCTTATCTTTTCAAAATCTTTTTCAAAAATCACATCTTTTTCATTTTTTTTATAATTTTCGAAATTTTTTTTAAAAATATTTTTCAAAATCTTTTTCTTATCTTTTACATCATATTTTCGAAAATATAATCAATAATTAATGTTTTGATTCAAAAATTTGAAGTTTGTTACTTTCTTGCTAAGAAAGGTTCAATCTTTAAGTTCTAGAATCTTATCTTGTAGTTTCTTGTTAGTGAAGTAAATAATTTCAAATTTTTAAATTAAATCTTTTTTATCTCTTATCTTATCTTTTTCAAAAAAAAAATAAATTTTTTTTTATCTTTTTATCTTATTTTTTTTATTTCAAAATATCTTATCTAAACTTCTTATCTTCTTATCTTTTCAAATTTGATTTCAAATCTTTTTCAATCAACTAACTAACTTGTTGTTTGTTTCTTATCTTTTTCAAAACCACCTAACTACTTTTTCCTCTCTAATTTTCGAAAATATCTCACCTCTTTTTCAAAAATTCTTTTTGTTTTAAATTTTAATTTTAATCTTATCTTATCTTTAATTTTCAAAAATTACTAACCCCTTTTTCAAAATTATTTTCGAAAATTCTCCCTCTCTTTTCTTATTTTATTTATTTGTTTATTTACTAACACTTCTCTTCACCTCTCTTCATCTCAAATCACTACCTCTTTCCTCAACCATTCTTCTTCAATACTCTGCCCTTTCTTTTTCTACTAACAATAAGGATCCTCTTTACTGTGACATAGAGGATTCCTCTTTCTTTTTTTCTTTTTCTCTTCTCTGTCACATGAGCAGGAATAAGGATAGGAACACCAAAATTACTAGGAATCATTCAACAGAAGCAAGGAAGAGACATAAAGGAGCTCAAAGAGCACCATTGGTTCTTCAAGAAGGCGCCACCCTCACACAGGTGGACTCATTCCTTGTTCTTATTTTCTCTGCTTTTTCGGATTTTATGCTTCATGTCTATCTATATTTTGTGTCTCTACTTCATGATCATTAGTATGTAGTAACTATGTCTTAAAGCTATGAATAAATTCCATTAATCCTTCACCTCTCTTAAAAGAAAAATGTTTTAATTCAAAAGAACAAGAAGTACATAAATTTCGAATTTATCCTTGAATTTAATTTAATTATATTGATGTGGTGACAATACTTTTTGTTTTCTGAATGAATGATTGAACAGTGCATAATTTTGATCTTGTTGTTCATGAATGTTAAAATTGTTGGCTCTTGAAAGAATGATGAACAAAGAGAAATGTTATTGAGGATCTGAAAAATCATGAAATTGATTCTTGAAGCAAGAAAAAGCAGTGAAAAAGAAGAAGCTTGTGAAAAAAAAATGGCGAAAAAAAATTTAGAAAGAAAAAGAAAAAGCAAGCAGAAAAAGCCAATAGCCCTTAAAACCAAAAGGCAAGGGTAAAAAGGATCCAAGGCTTTGAGCATCAATGGATAGGAGGGCCCAAGGAAATAAAATCCAGGCCTAAGCAGCTAAATCAAGCTGTCCCTAACCATGTGCTTGTGTCATGAAGGTCCAAGTGGAAAGCTTGAGACTGAGTGGTTAAAGTCATAATCCAAAGCAAAAAAGAGTGTGCTTAAGAGCTCTGGACACCACTAACTGGGGACTCTAGCAAAGCTGAGTCACAATCTGAAAAGGTTCACCCAGTTATGTGTCTGTGGCATTTATGTATCCGGTGGTAATACTGGAAAACAAAGTGCTTAGGGCCACGGCCAAGACTCATAAGTAGCTGTGTTCAAGAATCAACATGCTTAACGAGGAAAGTCAATAACACTATTCGAAATTCTAAGTTCCTAGAGAAGCCAATCATTCTGAACTTCAAAGGAAAAAGTGAGATGCCAAAACTGTTCAGAAGCAAAAAGCTACAAGTCCCGCTCATCTAATTATAATTAATATTCATTGATATTCTGGAATTTATAGTATATTCTCTTCTTTTTATCCTATTTGATTTTCAGTTGCTTGGGGACAAGCAACAATTTAAGTTTGGTGTTGTGATGAGCGGATAATTTATACGCTTTTTGGCATTGTTTTTAGGTAGTTTTTAGTAAGTTCAAGCTACTTTTAGGGATGTTTTTATTAGTTTTTATGTTAAATTCACATTTCTGGACTCTACTATGAATTTGTGTGTTTTTCTATGATTTCAGGTAATTTCTGACTGAAATTGAGGGACTTGAGCAAAACTCTGAAAAAGGCTGACAAAAGGACTGCTGATGCTGTTGGAATCTGACCTCCCTGCACTCGAAATGGATTTTCTGGAGCTACAGAACTTCAATTGGCGCGATCTCAACGGCGTTAAAAAGTAGACATCCAGGGCTTTCCAGCAATATATAATAGTCCATACTTTATTCGGAAATTGACGATGTAACTTGGCGTTGAACGCCAAGTACATGCTGCTGTCTGGAGTTAAACGCCAGAAAAACGTCATGATCCGGAGTTGAACGCCCAAAACACGTCATAACTTGGAGTTCAACTCCAAGAAAAGCCTCAGCTCGTGGATTGATCAAGCTCAGCCCAAGCATACACCAAGTGGGCCCCGGAAGTGGATTTATGCATCAATTACTTACTCATTTAAACCCTAGTAGCTAGTTTATTATAAATAGGACTTTTTACTAGTGTATTAGACATCTTTGAACGCATAGTTCTTAGACCATGGGGGCTGGCCATTTGGCCATGCCTGAACCTTTTACTTATGTATTTTCAACGGTGGAGTTTCTACACACCATAGATTAAGGGTGTGGAGCTCTGCTGTACCTCAAGTATTAATGCATTTCTATTTTCTTTTATTCAATTCTATTTTATTCTTATTCCAAGATATTCATTCGTACCCAAGAACATGATGAATGTGATGATTATATGACCCTCATTATCATTCTCACTTATGAACGCGCGTGATTGACAACCACTTCCGTTCTACATGCAACAGAGCTTGAATGTGTATCTCTTAGATTCCCCAACAGAATCTTCGTGGTATAAGCTAGATAGATGGCGGCATTTATGAGGATCCGGAAAGTCTCACCTTGTCTCTGGTATTCTGAGTAGGATCCTAGGAATCCGGAAAGTCTAACCTTGTCTGTGGTATTCCGAGTAGGATTCCGGTAATGAATGACTGTGACGTGCTTCAGACTTGCAAGTGCTGGGCGTTAGTGACAAACGCAAAAGAATCAAGGGATTCTATTCCAGTAGGCGCGGGAACCAACCAGTGATTAGACGTGCTGTGATAGAGCGCGTGAGCGTAGTTTTCACTGCGAGGATGGGATGTAGCCTTCGGCCAGGTGATGCCTCCAGACGATTAGCCATGCGAGTGACAGCCGCAGAGGACCATTTTCCCGAGAGGATTGAAAGTAGCCATCGTCGAACGGTGAACCCCTATAAACAGCTTGCCATGGAAAGGAGTAAGAAGGATTGAGTTGAAGCAGTAGGAAAGTAGGCGTCCTTGAGCCATACAGTCTCTCCATTTGCTTATCTGAAATTCCCACCAATGAATCTGCATAAGTATTCTATCCCTTTTATTATTTCTATTTTATTATTTGATTTTCGAAACCATAAACAATTTTAATCTGCCTAACTGAGATTTACAAGGTGACCATAGCTTGCTTCATACCAACAATCTCCGTGGGATCGACCCTTACTCACGTAAGGTATTACTTGGACGACCCAGTGCACTTGCTGGTTAGTTGTGCGAAGTTGTGAACCATGGCATTGACACCAAGTTTTTGGAGCCGTTGCCAGGGAAAGAAAAAGCAATGAATTTTACAAAATGCAATAACATATGAATCACAATTTCGTGCACCAACAATTCACTACTATATATATATATATAATATATATATAACATGAACACTAATTATATTCGGTAATAATTAGTCACTATTAGGTAAAAGTTATGTCATTATATTTTATTAACCTTTTTGATTAATTAAATAAAGATACTTGCTCAGTATATATATTATCTATAATAATTATATGCCAATATTTTTAGAAAAGAGCTAAAAGAGAAGATATATAAATATATATAATATTATTGCTATATAAAAATTAGATATAAAAAGATATGTTATTGTAATAAAATATTATATTATAAACAATTATATTTATAAACTAAATTTATTAATACACTATATCTATAGTATTATCATATGTTTTCGCAAAGAATAACTATTAATTAATATGTGTGTGTATACTACAAATATATAATTTCACAAAAAATAACTAATTTAATAATTTTTTATTTTTTATTATTAATAATCATTGTTTGTGTAATTTTCATAAATTACAGTAATTTTTTTATTTATATATACGTATATATTAATTTTGTTAAATACTTTTAAATATTCTTTTATTTATGCATAAATGTATATTAATTATACATAAAAATATTTAAATTACATATATTAATTATTTTTTTGTGATAATTATTTCCTTATATATATATGATTATTTTTTATTCTTCAATCTTGCAATAATTTTTTATTTTTTATATTCATGTATGTTCCCTGATTCCCGTTCATACGCAAGATTAACATTTTTTTTAAATAGTGATGTTTTAATTTTTTTTTCTTTCACGTATCTTTATATGTTAGCAAGAAAAACAAAATCACGTATTGTGACTCTTTTTTTTAATCACAATTTAATCTTAATTAATTAATCTTGTGTCCATACAATATAATTAAACTTTTAATCACTCTAATCTATTGATAAATTACACTTCTCTTAATAATTGCATTACTAATCTAAAATACAAAAAAAGATGATACAAATATCCAAGAAAGAAAATAAAGTTAAAAGTCGAAAAAAAATTTATATTACAAAATTTAAAAATAACATATCTAAGAAGAATAGTCGTAATATATAAATTGAGGTAACAATTTAAATTTCTCTAAAACTAATTTAATCAAATACCAATATTAGAACTAAATTACTTAAATAATATTTAATCTATTCTAGTCCTTAGACATTTTAACCTATTCAAAAACGCCATTTTAACCAACCAAAATGCTACTCTGTCAGGGTAAAAACGGCGGTTATAGCCGCCATTTTAACCAATTCAGAAACCGCCATTTTATACGGAAATAATGGCGGTTACAAACCGCCATTTTAACCCTAAAAAAATCGCCGTATTAACCTCAGGTAATTGTGGCGGTTTTCTAAAAACTGCCGTAATAACCATAATGGCGCCCAGAATAATGGCGTTTCTTGGGGGCGCCATTTTCGGTAATAATGGCGGTTCTAACCGCCATAATTACCAAAAATAACCGCCGTTTTAACCCTGTTTTTTTGTAGTGACATGTATAGATTAAAGTCATTCTCGTAACGACAATCAACTGAAACAACATCATAAGTTCTAACATTTAGAATTCGTGCAAATTCAGACCATCCCCTTGTTAAATAAGATTCATCATCCGTTATCCGTGCAATGCGGCAAGGTATAGAATTGCCACACCGAGAAATTAAATTGACCTTTATTCCCTTCAATGGCATTACATTGATGGAAAAGAAGGCCGGTAATTTCTGAAAAAAAACACAATATGTTATAAACTTATTTTAATTATGAAAAGTTTAAAATAAGAAAATTTGAATATATTACCAATTGTTGAAATTGCATCTCCGAGTTTGACACAAATTTACCAAAACTGAACTTAAATTGAGGGAATTCAATCTCATTATGTGCTCCACTTCGAAGATTTTCGGGCAGACGTATAAAGCATGGAGGGGATGAAACTTAAATTTTGCCTACAAAACTCCGTGGAAACAATTCCTTAATAAAAAATCGAGCTCCTCTGAAGAAAACCAACTTTATCCACATTCCAATAGGCTGGTCATAATATGTTAGTAGATCCAATCATCATTCGGTAAAATAGAGTTTACTGTCCCTTTGTTGGACACTTACATCCATGTAATTAGAACCCGAATCAGTGAATACAACTTGAAATGATATTTGATGGATGTGATGCATTGTAAATGATTGCGGCAAAATACAATCGCACTGGACTATTAAATGAAAAGAATAAGTTGGAGTAAGAACAATCATTAAATTATCAAAAGAATAATATAATAGAATGAATATATTCAAAATACTATAAAAAATTTATAAATTGTACCTTAAAATGATTAATTTTGATGAAAAATGAATAATACATTCTTATTCTATGAAATAGTTAAGGAAGAATAATAAATTAAAAAAATGAGTTAACTCTTAGATCTAGTCCCACGAACCATAAAAAAATACTATATATAGCCTTTATTAAAACAAAAATAATTATATAAATTAGTTATTATTGAGTTAATTTTTTATTATTTATGTTATACATTATATATTTGCCGTAATTAAATAAGTCATTATCATATCATATATATTTTTATTATTATTGGAATAATATATTTTTGTTTTAATTTTTTAAGGTTGATATCAATATCAACTTGCCAAAAATTATGATTAATTTAAAATTATATTATAATGATTGAAAGATTAAAATTATTTACAATTAATATAATTATTATGTATTAAATGCTGATTTGATGTATAATTATAAAAAAATATTGAAAATTAATATAATTATGTATTAAATGCTAATTTAATTTATAATGATTGATAATTAACATAATTATGTAGAAAATAAAGCATAACAACTAAAATTAAATTTGTTAACTAATTGAAGTTAGGTAGACGATGTTTGGCAATTATTTTAACATTTAATTATTGATATCTATTATTATTATTATTATTATTATTATTATTATTATTATTATCAATTGATATCAATATAAATGGGTCACCATTAACATAATAACTTACCACTAATAAAATTATTAATGAATGAGAATTAGAATTATATCAATATAATTAAAATGATTAAAAATTTTCACGATTGATAATTAGTTTAATAATGCATTAAATATTAATTTTATATAATTATAATAAAGATATTTTTTAAATTAGTATAATTATGAATTATTCATTAAATGCTAATTGTAATATAATTGTAATATTGTAATATAATTATAATAAAGATATTTTTCTAAAATACTTTAGAAGAGAGAATAGTGCTTTCATTTTGAATGAAAAATGAATTCATGAGAAATTAACACCTCACTTTTATTAGTTGATAATGTATTAAATATTAATTTTATATAATTATAATAAAGATATTTTTCTAAATTAGTATAATCATGCATTATTCATTTAATGCTAATTGTAATATAATTATAATGTAATTGTAATATAATTATAGTAAAATTATTTTTCTAAAATAAATTTAAAAGAGAGAATAGTGCTTTCATTTTATAGAAAAAATGAATTCATGAAGAATTGACACATCACTTTCATTAGTTGGGAAAAAAATTCAGTTTTAGTATATTTCTCATTATTATATATTTTTCTCTAATAATATATTCAGTGTTTTCTTTGCTTTTTTTCAGCATTTCGAACATGGGTTTAACTTCGCGTAGTTCTCACTTCTTAGTCATTCCATTATTAGATGCAGTAGATAACTATTGAAATTCCTCGATTAACATAGGAGAAAAATATATTATATGATAAAATTAATATGAGTATATTTTGTTATTAAATAAAGTTAATGTAAAACAAAATTATACGTAAAAAAAGCAAAGAAAACAAAATTAAAATAGCAAAAGTGATAAAAAGATTATTTTTACAATTTTGTTCTGTCATTTTTATGTATAGAAGATTAGAAAATAGTAAACTTCTAACTAAATTAATCTGTATTATTTTATTCAATTTAAATAAGTAACAAATTATCTTATTTAAATTTATTTCTTAAATTTATATATCATAAAAATCAAATCAATTAATTGATATAAATAATTTTAAATTATGTGATACTTAAATATCTAATCAAATCAATTAGTTAATATAATTAAATCATCATAATGAATTGTATTTAATGAGTTAAAAAAATAAATTAGAAAACACTCTCAAAAGCATCGACTCTATCATTAAATGTAAAAATTCGATTCTTATATAATAGAATAGATAATATAATAGACGGCGAAGAAGAGAAAGATAAGCATTTTAGATCCTAAATTATTTCATTTGGATGTTATAATGTAGGTATCACATTATTTTACTTATTCTATCCTATGGAACCTTTTGTAACTTTATTTCAGTATGAATGAAATTTTACTACCTTTGAGTAATAAATTAAAATCCAAAATAAAAGTGAAAAAAATAAAGAATATAAATTATTGATTAAAATTTAATTTTATTTTTTGTTATTATAATAAATATTTTTATTCAATATACCAACACCGTGCAAAATTAATCATAAAAAAGTATAAATATAAATAAAAGAATGAATAAGTAAAATTACTAAATTATATAATGCACTGTAAAATAATACATTTTTATGTTTAAAAAATTACATTTAAATAAAATATTTATAAAATATAAAATTTAGAGTAACATAGCTTCGTGAACATTATTCGTTAATCAATTATGAACTAACATAGAATTATAATACAATTTATTTACGGAAAAATAATCAATAATTAATATTAATAAATATAAAAATCATCCAAACACTTTGATTTAAAGTATGAGTGGTTAATTATTATTCATTATTAATAATGTTTTATTCATAACAAAAAAGTAAAAATATAATTATTCAGATTTAGATTTTAGAAGAATTAACGTTATAAGTAACAAATGATCTCACTACAACATTTTAAGGTTGAGGCAACATTTAAAAAGTGTTGCCTAAAAGCTGATAAAAAGTTGCTTTTGATTTATGGCAATACTTTTGGACCTAAGGCAACGTTTTTGGGCGGCGTTGCATATGCAGCCGTTGCCTTAGATCAAGGCAACACTTTTTTGTTTCAAAAGCAACACTTTTGAGAGCAACGCTTGGTAAGTGTTGCCTTTGGTTGAAAAACAACAACACTTCAAAGGTGTGTTTGAGACAACACTTTTTCAGTGTTGTCTTTTCTCTTATATTTTGGCCACTCTAAAAAGTATTGCTTATTTGCAATAAAATGCAACCCTTTTACGTGTTGCTTATAAGTTTGAATTTGCAATACTTTAAAGTGTTGCCTATTAGTTATAAATATGCAACCCTTTAAAGCATTGCCTTTTCTTTTGGATATGCAACCTATACAAGTGTTGCCTTTTCTTTTGAATATGCAATCTATACAAGTGTTGTTTTTTCTTTTGGATATGCAACCATACAAGTGTTGTCTAATATTCAAAATATGCAACTAATAGAAGGGTTGCCTCTTTGGTAAAAATAAAAGTTACTTTTTAATAAAAATACACAAAAATAAATTATTTAATAAATAAGAGACAAAATAACTAATAATAAAATTTATAAAAGAGACAAAATAACTAATAATAAAATTCTAATTAAATAGATATTAAAGGTTTAATTAGTATTTGAAATACATGTTCATCAATAATTCTCAACAAAATAATAAAATTCTTATCTAACAATAATTGTCATAACAAATAGTAAGTAATATTTATCAAAAAAATATCAATTTACTTGCATATTTTATATCCATGCTTGACTTGTCTCATATGCTAAATCTGCAAATAATACACAACAAAAAAGTATAGTATTAAAACTGAAAAATTATAATAAAAATTTCTTTATGATATTAAATAATATAGATATAAAAGCAAATTACCAGCTCATACTTTAGGATCTTTATACGAGAGGAGAAGCAAATTAAAACATGTTTAAAATTAGCAAAACAAATTAAAACATGCCACTCAATCACAAATTACAACAAATAGTACAGGTTTCAAATAGTTGTGAACTTAAAAATATCTCCGGAGAAGTCCTGTTGACCTCATTTGAGACCATAATTATCAAATTACTTTCCCTCGTTTACAATGAATGAATTAGCACGGGGTGGTTTCTAACATCTGATGCAAGCAAATAACGTTAGATTAATATATCACTCAACAGGTTGTGCTAAGGGTTAACATTGTAGTAAAGAAGTTAAAGAGTGTGTAATACCTAGGACTACTTTCAAAGCTTCTCAAATAGTACCCGCTGGGATGTTGACAAAGGGTTCCTACCCACAACAAGTGTAATCAACACTGAGAATTTATAATAGTACATAATTTAAGACATAAGTTGAAAACTTAATATTGTGAATCTTTTTCCAGTTAAGAGAAATAACCCAAGGGCCAAGGCATCCCATCGCGTAGCCTTAACTCCCAGATAAAATGTCATTATCCAGTGGAAAGCAAACATGAATGATTGAGTTCACTATATCATGCAGCTTCAAAACTTCAATTAATAAGATACTATAATCTGTATTGGACAAGGGAAGCTACAAGAACAGAAATTACCATGGACTCGTGCAGTGTTTTTTTTTAAACCTTCTCTAATGTAACAACAAGAAGCAGATTTATTAAACTTATAGGAACTTTCTGCGGACTACTCATCTTCATCACCACACTAATTCTAAAGCCAATCCCGTTGGATATATTGGTTAGAGAAGACCTTAAACAAACCTTAAAGGTTGTAATTTATAAAAGATATTAAATCCAACAGCATCAATAATATAATAGCAAATCTTAGACTTCAGATTCAAGCATACTTATTCACAGCAGTTTTTGCAAGACACCCATCAAAATCAAATGCAGCAATTTTAGGAAGAGCCAAAAAAAATAGAGAAATATAGAAATAGTTAAGAGGATAAGAATTAAGACCATAACAATATAAACATGATAGACTTTCAGTTTTTCACCATTAGACACTAAAGCCATTACTAGGTCATCAAATAAACAAGAGAAAGGGAAAATCTTACCTTGTAGTTGCTCTTCACTTCAGAAACTGAAAAGTTAATTTCCTCTACTGCTTCAATGTCTGATTCACACAGCTGCATGCAATAAACATGAAGAACAAAGGGAGTTAACAGCTTCAATGTCTGCTTAATCAAATCCACAATTCTGACATGTGTGGAAACACATGCTTGCCTTCCTTCACTTTGTATACATGCCTTCATCTTTTTGTATGTCCTCTATAGCTTTATCAACCTATCAAAGAAGTGTACACACAAACAGTCAGTAAAATTTGAAAAGAGACAGATTTGATTAAGTTCAATAACACAGAAAATTGGAAAAGAAAGAATAACTCATTATACTGGCATCACAAGTTAACTTTGCTCTCCGACATAATCTCTCTCAACATTTATATTTGATTTGTTTTTTAAAGAAATAATGGAAATCTCACCTTCTTTTGAGACTTGTCATGTGCAGCTACCAATATCTTTTTCAAAGCTTTCTGGTCAGTACTTTGAAGAAACAAAAATATGCCAAACTTCACCTCAATAAAGTTGATACAAAATTCTCATCGATCATAAGCTTCAAAATTCAAATTGCAATATTAACAAACTTGACTCATTTTTCACTGGTTGCATCATACAACAATATAAAAAATGTATATTATAAATTTCTTGAAATTTTGGGAAGGGGGGCGGGGGGATGTTCTTAAATTGAAATGATAACGTTAAAACTTGTTTCACTGATTAGAAAACTAAAAGAATAAACTGTTGCAAATATGATAATATTGAAAGGCTTCCTTGGAGCAGCACATAAAACAGCCACTATTCACTTGGCAACTCTTTGGATATGAATCCAGTAGTAGGATCAGTTGTGCTGTGCAAGCCAAGGAGGCAAACTACTTTTAAATAACATTTATCTACATAATATTATTTGAAACAAGCAGCAGCACATCACATAAAGACCAAATTTGTATGAGCAAGCACAACTACCAGCCATAGGTTCAGCAAGCATTAGAGTCTCTTCCGAAGCTCCTATTAGTACATTACACGTTTGGTGTTTGTATATTAGATTATACAGTGAATATGAAATGGAACTTGTGGAGGTGAACTTATAATTCAACTGAAATGTTAAAGGGAACCAGATATATGGCATTCAAATGCTAGATTCTTGGAAATAATATTCATGTGATGTGATCATGTCTAATTGTCTGATAAATTCATAACCAATCCCTGTTGCAATCATCTTCCTAGTTCAGCACATAATGCAGTGTGCATGCTTGTGTTTATATCACAATCAGTGTTTGTGATATGATTCTACACCAGAAGCTTCAACTACATATAAAAAGTCTAATTACTTGTTGAAAGCTATACTTAAATTACTTGTTGAATCACAATCCAGCAACCTAGCAAGCAACAGATCAAAACAGTAGAGTAAAATCTAATTAAGCTGATGAAGATTGCAATATTAAGAAGGAAAGAACATTTCAAATAGTGCGATCAAGACCAGAATGAAAGGAGAAATTACGAAACCTTACAGCCATCAATCCCGAATTGGAAAATAGTGACCGATTTTAGCGACCAACTAGATTGGCTTTGTCATCGGTAGCTAAATCGGTCACTAATTGGATTAGTTGGAGGGGTCCTAGGGTGCTTCAAAGCATTTGGCAAGGATTATTAGCAGGAAAAAAGAATGATTATATTTAGAAAATAATAGAATGTTGATAGTTAACGAACCTTTACTGTAACGGTGGTTCCAGCATTCCCTCGAAGCCTCTGTGCTGCAGCTTCACTATCAAGGCCATCAAGCCTCTCCCCTGCATAATCAACATTTATTAATAGAAAATCAGTTGTTTCTCTTCAGACCCATAGTTTAATCCCCAAAATAGACTTAGACAAGCCCAAATTTGATGAAATGTCGTATCAGAAAGAAAATGTTTAGCAGCATAAAGAAACAACCCCAGGATTCTATATAAGGGAACATCTAAGCAATAAGCTTGCTAATTCTGGCATCTTTAAATGAATAGCTTCATCAAAAAGAAAAGAATGCAAATCAGATATTTGTTTGATACCATTTATCTCAACCAACTCATCCCCTTGATGAATACCAGCACAAGCAGCTGGACTGCCTTCAATGCAGGATAAAACAACCTGTGATTTCAACTCGAAAATCAATGTGTATGTTACCAGTTGATATTAAGAGATAATATTGTTACAGTAAGAAACTCACGAAGCAGCAGATGAAAAGGTTCTATGGAGTAAACTGAAATGAGTTTCAAGAATGGGAAGGCGAAACCAAGTTTTCCTTAAGCAGGGGTAAGTCTCAATAGCATAACAATTGACCTCAGAACAATCAGCACAAATTTTTAAAGTGGTTCGCTGCAGATCACTAACCAAATGTCCTTGGTACTCCTGGCAGCCACAACACTGTCCCCGGCGGCCACGAACACGGCTGCGCAACTCAAAACAGAACCAGATAGAGCGGCGGCAGCCTACAGCAACTCCGGTGAGCTTCCTCAATGACAGTGGTGGCAGGAGCTTCGGCGGTGCTAACCGAGGCTTGACGGCGGCAGGAACGGCGGCGGTTGAAGCTCAACAGCAACGGAGACCAGGCGCCGCGGCGACTCCACACGCGACGGTGACAACGACGGCTTCACCTCCTCCGCGCGCGCTCTTTCTTCTCCGTCCGTGGCTATGGTTTTCCGACGCGGCTCAAGGATGATCAGCGGCGACGACCAGATCTCCAGCGACGGCAACGAGGATGCACGACGGTGCCTTCTCCTCCCAGTCCTGGCTTGCGCTCGTCACTCTCTCCCATGGCTCCCTCCGCGAACGCGCTCTCTCTCTCTCCACGGTCCGACAACGACGCGACGGCGGCGGTGAGGCACAGCACGCCGGTGCGATCTTCTTCTCCGCTCTCCTCTGCTTTCCCCAGATCTCTCTCTCTCTCTCCGGTGATGGCGGCGGCAGGACGCAGTACGGTCCCTCCTCCCTTCCCGATCTCCCTTCTCCCTCGGATTCCCCCCTTTCTTCTTTCTTCTTTCTTCGTTTCTAATTGTTGGAGTTAGGGTTTCTAATTGAAAATGGGACTTCCAATTTTGTTTTGAACTATAAGGATTTAAATCAGTACATCAGTAAATAATATATAAATTATAAAGATGTATTTTGTATTAAGTTAAAAGAAGGAAAAAATATTTTTTGTTAAAATATTTAGAAGGTAGGTCAAAATTTTAAGGAGAAAATTTTAATTTATTTTTGGCAACATTTATAATAAGAAGTTTATTAAAAATTTAAGAATAACACTTATAAAGTGTAATATATAAATATCATAAATGTTGCTTATTTAATTTACAAAAGCAACACTTCTTACTTGTACTTTTAATTTATCAAAAGAAACAGTTATGATGTGTTGTTAAAAAAGAGTTGCAATAGCTTTATTTTTATGTAACAAATATTAAGTGTTGTGTTTAATTGGTTTAGACAACACTTTTCAAATATTATTTGTAATATATGTTGCAATAGCTAAGAAATGTTGTAGTGTCTATTTTATTATGCATATTATAAATTAATGAATTAAACTAACTGATATAATGAATTATAATTAATTAATTGGCATAAATTATAATAAACTATATAATATTTAAAAAGAAAATAAAATGAATAAGAAGAAAATAAAAAGAAATAGAACAGATAGAAGACTACAATAAAATAAATTAAGTGTGAGAATTTTTGTTTGTAAATTTTATATCACATCCATTTCAATAATAATAATAAATGAAAATACGCCAACTTGATATCTAAGAAAAAATGATGAGATAAAATCATAATATAGTTCTAAAGTAAAAGCTTAAATTAGACCATAATATCATTGCACAACACAAATTGAAAGTAATTTTACACTACAATATACACTACAACATTTTCAGGTTGAGGCAACATTTAAAAAGTGTTGTCTAAAGGCTGACAAAAGGTTGCTTTTGATCTATGACAACACTTTTGGACCTAAGGTAACGTTTTTGGGTGGCGTTGCATATGCAGCCGTTGCCTTAGATCAAGGCAACACTTTTTTGTTTCAAAAGCAACGCTTTTGAGAGCAACACTTACCAAGTGTTGCCTTTGATTGAAAAACAACAACACTTCAAAGATGTATTTGAGACAACACTTTTGCAGTGTTGTCTCTTCTCTCGTATTTTGGTCACTACTAAAAAATGTTGTCTATTTGCAATAAAATGCAACTCTTTTACGTGTTACTTATAAATTGGAATTTGCAATCCTTTGAAGTGTTGCCTATTAGTTTTGGATATGCAATCCTTTAAAGTATTGCCTTTTCTTTTGGATATGCAACCTATACAAGTGTTGCCTTTTCTTTTGGATATGCAACCATACAAGTGTTGTCTAATAATCAAATATGCAACTAATAGAAGGGTTGCCTTTTGAAAAAAAAATAAAAGTTACTTTTGTAATAAAAATACAAAAAATAATAAAATTTACAATAAATTTTTTTGTTCATACATGTGTAATTATTTTAATTAATAAATTAAATTTGTACATAATAGAAAAAAATTATAAAAGAGACAAAATAACCAATAATAAAGTTCTAATTAAAATAGATATTAAAAGGTTAGATTAGTATTTCAAATACATATTTATCAATAATTTTCAACAAAATAATACACAACAAAAAATAAGCAGCATTGTTCTTAATACACAACAAAATAATTCAAAAGCTTCCTTAATCTCCTGCTTTTTCTGCTGGGTCAAATGATGGTGTCCTTTCGATTTGCTGTGCTTCCTAAGTTCCCCTCTATATGATTCCCTTCTATATATAGATGACTGGAAAAACAAAAGAAGAGTTATTGTCTAGGAAGCAACATGCTATTCCTTTACCAATAAACAATGATCAACGATCGAAAGCATAGGTAAATTCTGTGTTGAACAATCTATGTTGTACTCGCTGTGTCTCTAGCTCAAAAGATTAAGCCAATAGCTACACTAATCAGAAATTTGCAGCGATTGTTGTGCAACTTATTTTAAATTCAGCTACAATAATCAACCATAAGCTTCATGTATTCTTATCATTCAAAGCTACAACTAAGTAGAGTTATTTTTTTAAATAAAAAACTAAGGCAATAGATTAAGTAAGAGAACTTGCAAGGTCAGGATGTGTCCGAGTAAGCTTAAGCCAATTCATTTGACTATATCCTTTTTCAAAAGGAAGTTTGGTCCGAGCTGCCGGCTTTGCAACAGGACTCTTCAGTTCTGGAGACCTCTGAATCGAATTCATCCCATCACTCATAACTGATTTTTTATTTAATTCATTTGGCTGACATGAAGTCGCACTGGTTACGGTGAAAGACAAAGAACCAACTTTGTCCTCCTTTATAGAGTCCGAATTATTTGCAAAACCATCCTTCCACAAGAACCACCATCTTGATTACAAGTAGTAGTAGTGGGAGAACTTGAAGATTTTTCTTTTATGGAAATATCAGCAATATCCGAAGCAAGGTTCTTTGTTTCAATAGCCTCCTGCGAACTAACCTATAAATCCAAGGCATCAAATTAGAAGAATAACACTAGATATACAAATTCTTATCAAATTCTCAAGTAACTCAAATTCTTATCTTATGAAAAATGCTTGGATTGTGTAAAGAGAGATTATAAAGATAGAGACAAAGAGATATAGCAATTGAGATAATGACACACAAAAATAGTTTCTACAAGAGTCTAGTGAAGGCCATCATGATTTGTCTTTAAACAAAATTTTCAAAAGTAGAAATTAGCATGCCACCCTTATAATGATAACACTTTTTACCTTTTCTTCCCAAATTCCTAATCTTCTAATAAGAATCCTACCTTAGTCAATTCTCATCAACTCATCATGGATTTCAACAAGGCTAAAGATGGGATTGGCATTGTTTGTGTGCTGCTGCTGGAAGTTTTGAAGACACAATGCAAGCAAGAGAAAGGAAGCAGCTAAGACTAGGGATAGATTTGATAATATAATAGTAATGCTAATCCTTTTATTATTCATTGTGTGTACTTTGTTTGGAACAGAAAATTCTAAGTAGACAAAAATCTTCTTGTAGCTCACTTTTTTTCTTTGGGAATTGTTAATAGGGACAATGCTTACAGGAACAAAATGGATGAAAGAAATAATGGAGTATATATCACCTCATCTAGCTTAGAAATTAAATTTTCTGCACACATAGGCTTTGCAGATACTATATGCTATAAAAATATCCATGTGGAATCGCACAATATAATCCCCCAATTAAATTTTAATAAAAGGCTCACTTGCAAGCCATGACAGGAATAGACATGAATGGAAATGCTTATAATTCCGAAAACAATGAAACTAATGGTGGTGCAAACTAGGTACCCTTGGGCTCTGAAATGCTTATAATTCCGAAAACAATAAAACCAATGGCGAAAATGCTTATAACTAATTCTAATTAAAAAATTATATTTTACCTAGTATCAACTAAATAAAACATAATAAACAAACAACCATATACCTTGTCCTTTTGGTACTTGTAGAAGATATCCCAATACCTCTTGCCTTTTTGTCATACTTCTCTGCCACGTGTATCAGCAATTCAACTAGTTAGTGCTTTAATTTCTTTGAATTTACAGTCAATACTACTTGATTAACTAACTTTCATATATAAATTAAACTTCTAATAAATTTCTTTGAATCACTGCAACACAAAATAACACAAATAAAGCAAGATTAATTACATATTAAAAATAATTACAAGGATGCTATTTATTATTATTAGTTACCTTGAGCTCTTGTAAGGATGAGTGACAAAACCCTCTTTAGGTGGCAGTGGCACTACATTTTTGTTAAATATATTTATGAAAAGAGTTCTTATGTAAACTGAGACATGTTCTTTAACCCACTAATTAACTCTAATAATTTAGACCACTTCTAAATATGCACAGGAAAATAAGTGAAAAAATTAGATGAAGAAAAAGCATGAAAGTAAAACCTGCTTTTCATAAAACCCCTAAAAGAAATACTGATCTGAACCCTTGTATAGGAAGGAGAAGAACTAGTAGATATAACCACCTTGTAAGAATAATTTTCCTGACTCTTCAGCTATTCAACAAAGCAATAATTTGAAATGTCAAAACAAATAATTACATAAATAAGCAAGATTTCAGCTATATACTTATTCATATTTTAAAAGCGGCACAATTGCATTCACAACTGCACTTTCTTAATCATTACAAAGTTCAAGTTAACTTAAATATCAAACAGCATCTTTAATGGTTACAAGCAAATAATTTTTTATGCCAATATATTGAATAATGAAAGCAAATTTGTTAACAATTAAACGAGGAGACAAGCTTCCAAATGCAAGCTATGGTGAGAACTTAGTGGAGTAATCAAGTTCTAACATTCCATTTCTGGTCTCTTTATATACCTTTAGCAAATCCTACAAATGTGAAATCTCACAATTAAGTTAAATAACCCAATGTAACAAGACACAGATTTTCCAAATCGACTATAGTCTTCATGAGGCTTATGGCATTGTTTGGATTCCAATCTCCTTTACAGTTTAATTGGTCTTCCTTGAAATTTTTCTTGCTAATAAGTGCGTTTAAGTCAAATATAAATTTGACACTGCATAAGTGCTTACAGGTGTTTTCATGGATGGGAAGATATTCCAGAAGCACAATGTCTCATCATCCCCTGCACCAGTGACTACTGTTTGACCATCGGGAGACATTGCAAGGTAAAGCACTCTCATGTTGTGGCTAGTTAAAGTTGCAACCTAATAATCAAATTCAATATTTTTATTACTTGAAATTCTCCACTGCCATAATAAATCGAGTAAAATATTACCCTTGCTAGAGATGGATATTTCCACACCATGATCTGATTCCATGAGTGCTTACTATCTCATTCACATTTTTACTCAAGCAAGGTTGCAAACCTAATCAAACATTGTTATTGTTATTATTATAGAACCATTGTACATTATTCATTCATGTCTCAATAGACAGCTTAGGAAAGAAACCTGGCTTCCAGTGTCAATAAAGTTCAACTGATGGCCATTTGTAGTGTTCCAGAAATGGATACACCTATCGGTGGTGGAACCGCCAGACGCAAGAAGACCGCTCTGGTGAGGCAACCATGCTATAGCCTTCACGGCAGCTGTGTGCTCCATGAGTCTCAATGCCGGTTGCTGAGAGTGCTGATTCCGTACTAATAGCTGCTCATATAATAATAAATCATTACATTCAATCATGTTTTGTTTTTTTAATCTACACTAGTGTTAATAGAAGCATACCTGATTATCATTACCTCCAGAAGCAAGTTTCTTGTCATCACAGGACCATTTCAAGCCACATAATTGGAAATTGGTGACATGCATAAGTCTCGAACCAATTATGAGGTATTACTGCTTTTTTCAAGGCTTTAAATTAAGAAGTGGAGAAAATGGCTTGATTCCGCGGGATTGAAGTGTGGACCATGGAGCACTGAAGAAGTCGAAGAAGAAAAAGAAGTAGAAAACAAGTCTCTGAATAGTTTTGTTATTTCAACAATTCAACCAAATTAATTATGTAAAATCTGGAAGAAATTTTTGTCATGCCTGAGAGATCTATGCAAGCCTTCAAGGACGATGGCGCCTTCAAGGGAGAGATGCCTGAGGACCGAGGCGAGAGGCGAGAGGCTTGAGAGGAAGAGGTGAACGGCGGAGAGTTGTCGACTCGCCTGAGATGGACAGAGCACGGCACCACAGCGAAGCAAAGCAGAGGTTTCAGAACGGTGGAGTGGAGAAGAGATTTCAAAATGGCGGAGAAGAGAAGAAGTCTCAGAACGGCGAGGGTAGAAGAACACATCAAATCAGACTATAGCAGAACGCGATGCGAGCAGAGTAGAACACGGCGCGAGCTTAAGCAGTGATGAACACGACGACGACGAGCAGAGAGGAATGCACAATGCGCGTCAATTTCGTTAAAGGGAAAAATTGAGTTAGGGTTAGGATTTTGATTTTGAAATGGTATGGTTCGAGACTTGAGTTTTGTTTCTAAGTAATGGTAGCCAGGAATGTGATGAATCAATTATTGCTTGATGTGTTTTGTGCTTCTTTTCTTAATTTTGGTTGAGTTTAGGAGGAGAAGTGTAATTTTAAAAAATAAATAAAATAAAAATTTAGTGAAATAACTTTAGACAACACTTACAATGGAAAGTTCATTAAACATTTAAAGGCAACTCTTAGAAAGTATAATAGATAAATACTATAAGTGTTGCCTATTTAATTTATAAAGCAACGCTTTTTCACATGTATCTTAAATTGATCAAAGAGAACGTTTGTAGTATGTTGGTTAATAAAGAGTTGCAATAATTTTATTTCTTTGCAACAAATCTTAAATGTTGCTTTTTACTATTTTAGACAACACTTTTTAAAGGTTATTTATATTATATGTTGCAATAGTTCAAAAATGTTGTAGTGATACCGTAAATTAGTAAATGACTTAAATTTAAATACAAAATTTTTTTATTTATACATACATGATAATACCATGGTCTATAAATACTTCATGGATAACATATCATATATAGCTCCGAATGATGAGCACGGGAGTTGGAGTGTGGTGGTTTGTGTCCGCGATAGTTGCTTTCTTGCAAGGACGCCTCATGCCCTCATAGGAAGAAAAAGAATTGTTGTAAAAGCTATCCAATGAAAGAGTAATTGGTAAACAAATGATATTTTCTTCTAGCATACATGCTCTTTTATAGTGATAAAATAAAAATAGAAGGAATAAAATTTTCTATTTTTATATTAGGAATAAAATTTGATATTTATCCTATTATTATTATAATGAGTTACCATTAAGGTAACAACTTGCCACTAATAAAATCATTAGATAATGAATAAGAATTAGAATGGTATTAATATAATTAAAATGATTAAAAATATTTTTGATTGATAATTAGTTTAATAATGCATTAAATATTAATTTTACATAATTATAATAAAGATATTTTTTTAAATTAGTATAATTATGCATTATTCATTAAAATGATTAAAAATATTTCCGATTGATAATTGATAAGTAGTTTAATAATGTATTAAATATTAATTTTATATAATTATAATAAAGATATTTTCTTAAATTAGTATAATTATGCATTATTCATTAAATGCATTCATTTTAGAGGGAAAATATGTTCATGAAAAATTGACACCTCACTTTTATTAGTTGATGGAAAACCCAATTTTAATATATTAAGTAGATAGATTATATCTTCCTAAACAAACCTAAACAACTCTAACACTAATAGCCCGTGTCATTTCGTGTTTTTCAAGACTTATATTTAGGAACATATAGAATTTTAATAATAATACACGGGTAATTGAAATAGTTTATATATGGGTTTTTCAAGTTATTATTATTATTATTATTATTATTATTATTATTATTATTATTATTATTATTATTATTATTGGATAATGAATAAGAATTAAAATTATATCAATATTTTTAAATTTAATACAATTAAAATGACTAAAAATATTTAAAATTAATGTGCCTTATTAATATCATAAGATTTGATCATTTTATTGTTAGAATTAAATATACTTTTCATGATTATCACGATCGGTGCCATTATCATATCATTATCATATATTATTATTATCATTACTATTATTATATATTACTATTATTATTATTATTATTATTATTATTATTATTATTATTATTATTATTATTAAAATGATTAAAAGTATTTTTAATTGATAAGTAGTTTAATAATTTATTAAATATTGATTTGATATAATTATAATGAAGATATGTTCTTAATTTAGTATAATTATGTATTATTCATTAAATATTAATTATAATATAATTATAATAAAAATAATTTTTATAAAATAATTTACAATAGAAAAAAATGCATTCATTTTGGAGGAAAAATGGTGTTACGAGAAATCGACATCTCACCTTTCTTAGTTGGGGAAAAACCCAATTTTAGTATATTAAGTAGATTATTATATTCTTGGTACTAGCAAAAAATATAATAACTTTCTATTTGAATTAATATAATATTTATTTGATTAAATCAAAATAATAATTAAATAATTCTTTAGTAAAGATTAAAAAATTTATTACTGTGTGACCCTATCTATTCAATACTAAGTGGGTTATAAATTAGTCATCCTAAATTTACTAATTAAGATTAGTAACTAACAAAACTGCTTAATAACCTGATAGTGTGAAGTAAAATATTTTTACTAAGAATCCAAGAAGAGCAAAGTATAACTCTTTCTATCTTTTCAACGCTTGGTTAATCCTTAAAGTATGATTTAATTGTCAAACTCTAACTTATTACTATTAGTCTATAATTATAATGAACTGTGAATGACCTAAAAAATTGATTTCTTCTTTCATTCAATCCTCTTGGCCTAGATTTTACTTATTCTAATCATTATAATCATAGAGCTCAAACTCTTTAACAAGAGTTGACATATTCTTTATTGACTAGTAATTAATTTTATAAGTATTTAATCATACCTAATACACTGTTGATTACTATGACAGTCGCAGGTAAAATAAAAGCTCTATTATCATGTTCATCTTGATAATATCCTATTAACAAATATGCAATAATTAAAACTATTAAGAATTCTCAAAGTGAGCTAGTTCAATGATCATATCTTTATATGCACTATATATATATATATATATATATATATATATATATATATATATAATTTAATAAATACGATCTAGGATAATTCACAAAAGCAATTCATATGGATTGTAATATTCCACAAATGTCCTAAATCTAAACAGGTTACATGGATATCTCGTTTGCATATCTATGTAAATCGAATCAATTATATTCGATTTGCACTTTCTCAATGTAAATCAAATTAATTGGATTCGAATTAGCAGGGACATTGATAAATAAAAAACTAGCTTCGATTTAGCAAGAAAACGCATTGAGTATTTGATTATAAGTGTTAGTTAGAATTTTTAAACTACGAATATCAGTTAGAGTAATGATTTAGTTGTTTGTTAGAATTCTAAATGTTACTTAGAGTATTAATTATAAATGTTAATTAGAGTAGTGAATAGAGGTTTTGTTAGAATTTGTAAGTTCTAAATGTTAGAATAATTAATTAGTGACTAAAGGTTTAATTAGAATTTATTTTAAGTTAAAAGTATTAGTGATAATAGTAATTTAGGATTGTAATATTTTTTACATTAAAGGGTTTTGTTAGAATTTGTAATTTCTAAATGTTAGAATAATTAATTAGTGACTAAAGGTTTAATTAGAATTTATTTTAAGTTAAATGTATCAGTGATAATAGTGATTTAAGATTGTAATATATTTTACATTAAAGGGTTTTTTATTTAGAATTCTTCGTGTTAGGTGATTTTAGATTTAGCATGGATTTGATTTTTTTATAATTTGTTTAATATATGAGTATTGTAAGATTATATTTTTTAGTATTTGTATTTTTTCCAAAAGGGCATGCATCATTTAAAATTTGTTTAATGTATTGTTTTGTTAATTATTATGGTTCTTAGAAATTTTTTTTATCATTATGCATGCCACCCGATGTATTACCAGCATGAAGAGGCAACATGGTATGTCCCTGGATAATGGGATCATACTGTACTTGCAGATGGCCGACTTATACCATCTTGCGAGACTGAACGACCACTGGTTTAGGTTGGATGAGTCGCTGATGATTGGATTTTTGACGGTTTAGAATTCACAAATGAATTCTCGTTGCAAGTATAGTTTCTAAACCAATCACTAATCCTTTCATACAAAAAGTTGTTTGTCACTAAAACAAACCCCTAAAATTTATAAACCGAAGTATTCAAACCTCGGGTCGTTCTCCCTAGGAATTACAATAAAGTGTCTTGTTATTGGTTAGAAATGTGTTTTGGGGTTTTGGATAAGAAGCATGAAAGTAAATGGCAATGAAAATAAACTAACAACTATAAAAGGCTCTTGGCAAGGTATGAAAATTAGAAGTTCTATCCTATTTATCCTTCTCAATTGTGACGAGAATTGTTCATTGCTACCACTTAGTTAACCCTTACTAAATAAAGGAAAGTCAAATGGATGAATTGACTTGAGCCACAAGTCCTAGCCAACTCCCAAGGAAAGACTAGCTTTAGTGCACTCCAAACCAATTAGCAATCTCTCCAATTACCAATCAAGAAAGGAATTAGATAACTCAAGTGTCACTAATTACTCTACCTAGGCCAAGACGAACAAAATCTATACTATATCTAGAAGAGGCATTTCAACAAACACATAAAAGGCAATTAAAGTAAACAACATAAATTACAAGAATTAAAGAGAGATCTAACTACAAAGGCAAGAGATCAACAATAGAAAAGTAAAGAAGAACAATTATTATGAATTACCTCTTATTGAATTGAAAGAAAATGGAAGGAACAATAGTAGATCTACAACAAAGCATAAGAACAACATAAAGGAAATTACAACAAAGGAATGGAAGAAGAATGAATGTAACTACAAGGAATTGAGAAGATAGAAGTAGAAGAAGATGAATTAAAATCTAAATCTAAGAACTAATCCTAATCCTATTCCTAGAGAGAAGTGAGAGCTTCTCTCTCTAGAAACTACTTCTAAAACTAAACTATGACTAATGGTAACTAACTTCTAAAGTATGAAAGTATTCTCATTCCCCCTTCAATCCATGGCTTAAATAGCATCAAAAATGAGTTGGATTGGGCCCACAAGGCTTTAGAATTCGCTGGCCATGTATTGCTTTAAGTGGACCATATGGCAGCAGCAATGCGTGCGCATACAGTGCGCGTACGCGTCACCATACGTATAGCAACTATGGCAAATCTTATATCGTTTCGAAGCCCCGGATGTTAGCTTTCCAACCCAACTGGAACCGCATCATTTGGACCTCTGTAGCTCAAGTTATGGTTGTTTAAGTGCGTAGAGGTCGGCTTGACAGCTTTTCGGTTCTTTCATTTCTTCATGAGTTCTCCAACTTTTCATGCTTCTTTCTTCATTCCCTTGATCCAATCTTTGCCTCCTAAACCTTAAATCACTTAACAAACATATCAAGGCATCTAATGGAATCAAGGAGAATTAGATTTAGCTATTTTAAGACCTAAAAAGCATGTTATCACTCTTAAGCACAATTAAAGGAGAAGTTATAAAACCATGCTATTTCATTGAATAAATGTGGGTAAAAGGTTATAAAATCCCCTAAAATCAATACAAGATAAACCCTACAAATGGGATTTATCAATCTCCCCACACTTAAACCAAGCATGTCCTCATGCTAAAACCAAGAGAAAGCAAAGGGATCAACATTTATTCAATGAAAACTAACTAAATGCAATCTACCTATATGCAACTATCTACATGAATGCAATTGCTTGGTCAAAATAAATTAATTCCCAAGAAGCATATATAAGCACAAGGGCAAAAGGTATTAACAGCCATGCCAAACCACAATTGAATTGAGCTATTAAATATTTTTACAAACTTGCATGAAAGGAGATGATCATTGGTGGAAACATGTAATTGAGCATCAAACCCTCACCGGATGTATTTGCACTCTATTCGCTCAAGTGTTTAGGGTTGATTCACTCAATTCTCTCCTAATCATGCTTTCTAAGATTTGTTTTTCTTCTAACAATCGACATATATTCATGCATGCATACAAGTATTCATGAGGTCTTTTCATAGGTTGTAACGGGGCTAGGGTCAACGTAGGATGCATATTTGGTTAAGTGAGTTTGAAATTTGAATCTTTGATAAGCTTAGACTTCCCACCTAACCTATGACATCCTATACAATTAAGTTCTAACCTAACTACCCATCCTTCACTTTTTCACACACTCATGTATCCCTTTTCATTTCACAACACTTATGCATTGATTTTATTGAGCTTCACTTTGGGGCATTTTGTCCCCTTTTTATTCCTTTCTTTTCTTCTTTTTCTTTCTTTTTCTATTTTTTTCTTTTTCTTTTCTTTTTTCCCTTTTGTTTTGTTCTTTTTTTTCTATGTACAAGAACATCAATGCATAAGGTTTTACATTTGATCAATACATGAGTATGTACCCGATTCCCAATATTCTTCAATAACAATACAAAATACACTTTTATTCACCCAATGTCCCAAGGTTCCCACACTTGAATGATACTCACACACACTAGCCTAAGCTAATCAAAGATCCAAATAAGGATAATTATTGTTTTTCGCTTTAAGGCTTGTAATGTGCTAACTTAAGAACAAAGTGGGTTAAGCGTAGGCTCAAAGTTGGCTAACAATGGAAGATAAAAGGTAAGGCCATTTGGGTAAGTAAGCTAATGAAATGATGGCCTCAATCATATAAATGCATGAATACACAAATAATGGACATAAAGAATCAAACAAAGCAAGGATTACAATCATAGAAAGAGAATAATGCACACAAGAAGGGAAAATAAGTGGTTATACGATGTAACCACACCATTAGGCTCAAATCTCACAAGCTTGTGTTCTTAGCCCAAAACATGATCCACAATATATATAATTCAAGCAAGTTCTATGAAAAGTTTTCACTCAAATCAATTGGTGCCCTATAGATAGAATTCTTGAAAATTTTCATTATTTTGACTAAGCTTATTGTGTATATATATGCAAAAATAAGAAAATGCAACAAAAATCCTAAAATCCCAAAATGAAATGCAAAAGTGTTGGGATTAGAAATTTGTCACCCAAAATCGCCGATTGGTCGGACGACCTCCCCACACTTAAAAGTTTGCACCGTCCTCAGTGCAACCAAAGATGAGCAAGGGGGTACGGCGACTCTCCGGATTGCTACGTGTTCTTAGTCTTGCTTCCGTGTTTGCTTGTGGTTCATTGTTCATGAAAAACAAAAATATAACACCATAAGATGAGAAGATATAAAAAAAGGAAGCATACATTGTTGGAATGAGGTACGAATCACTAGAATTGAGTGAGTGAATTAGTGTGACATTAATGACAAATATGTGTGTGAATTCTAAATTGTGCGGTTTAGAACACACATTAGTATAAAAGTTATGTCACAAAAGAAGCATGCACTTCACTTATCCTAGTGTGCTTGAGATGCTTTAAGTAAACTTGTAAGGTAAAACAAGCATTAAAGAAGCATGAAAGCATTCAAGTCAAACACATATGGATGCATATGATCATAAAATACAGTGCATTAAGGTGAATGCACAACATCATCCATCAAGAAATTGCCTAATCACAGAGAGTTCAAATCACATGGTGGCTAGCTACAACATGCAATTCAAAAGAGTCACAAGCTCGAAGGCAATTCTCATCACTTGGTATTTTTCAAAAGGTAAGCATGAAAAACTCAAAACCAAGTAGCAACATATAACCTCAACGATAGAATCCAACAAAGAATATTTAAAACAATTATGCTAAGATAGCATTCAATTAGTAATAAGCAGCAATATATGGTAAGCAAAATCCATAATCCAACACTTATAATGGAAAGAGGGAAAAAATGAAATGAAAACTAAACTAAAACTAACTAATTAACTACCTAACTCACTAATTAACTAACTAAAATAAATGGTTATCAATGGTGTTTGGAAGTGTTGGATGAGGGGTAGAAGAAGGGAAGAAGAAAGGAGAAGGAAAGAAATGGAAAGAGGGGAAGAAAAGAGAAGTGTTGAGAAAAGGGGATCCGCGCGTACGCGCACATGGCTTATTTCGAGAGTGGCGCGTACGCGTCATGTGCGCGTACGCGTGAGTGGTGTTTGTGCCACAGGTACAACGTTGGCGCGGCGCAGGCACAACTCTCTGGAAAATGTATGGAAGGTGAAACTTTTCAATCCACGCGTACGCACGCATGGCACATGCGCGTGGATTGTCCAAAATGCTAGATGCACGCGTACGCACGCAGTGCGCATACGCGTGGATGGTGCTCTGTTTTTCAAAAATTTTTTATGTTCTTGCACCGATCCAAGCATTCCAAACCTCCAAACAGCTACCAAAACACCATAAAACCTTATTTAACATGTTATACTACCAATTAAACTGAACTAACTAAACAAAACAAGAAATTAAACTAATTCTACCATATTTACAAAAGAGAAAATGAGAAGATGTTACCATGGTGGGGTGTCTCCCACCTAGCACTTTTATTTATTGTCCTTAAGTTGGACTTATGGGGAGCTTCTCTCAAGGTGGCTTGTGCTTGTACTCATCTTGGAACTTCCACCAATGCTTGGACTTCCAATAAGCTCCATCATTCAAGATTAATATCTCCAAGCTTTGATGGAGTTCTTCACAAACCATGGGCTCCCAATGTTGATCCTCTTCTTGTGATCCGGGATCCCACACTTTATTTTCACACCCGTCTTGAAGTTGATCATCATTATTAGTCCATCCGGGTGGTAAGTAAGATGAATTCTCTGTATAGTGGCCAACAATCCTCCTAGACCCATCTATTTGAGCACTACTCCAACCTTTATATCTCATGTTTGATGCATCAACCATAATGAGCCTTGATTTGCAACGCCCACCACAAAACCTTTTCCGCTTACGCTTCATCCCACAAACTTCCCTAAGTTGGCCATCCGTTTCAAGCAAACCATATTCAAGTGGGATAACAAAGCTAATAGAAATGAATTTCACCCACTCAAATAAAGGTGTAGATGGCAACCTAGGCAAAGATGCTTCCAAAGATCTTGACAAAGCATAACCAACCCCCGTTCTTCTATTTCTAGGGACTTCCACCTCTTCACAAGATCTCTTAATCTCAATCCTTTGTTTAAAAATTTTATCTAAACCTTTTCCTTTACACAAATCATAATAGGGAGGGTGAGAAAAATTTACCTCCTCAACGCTTTCAAATCCAACCGGAGAAGGTTCTTCATGCTCAAAGGATTCTTCACCACTAAGACTTGATGCTTGATCATCATCACCAAGGGAACTCAATTCTTTCTCTATCCTATCCAAGTCTTCATATGGAATATGCCTTGGAAGGTGTGCACTTTCCTCCCTAGCATTAATTTCAATCATCTTGGAGGGGTTTTCTTCAACTCTATGTTCCCATGGAGGTTCCGCATCTCCTAAGTCTTCTACCACTTCTTCCTTGTCTTCAACAATTAAAGCTTCCTCCAATTGTTCTAATACAAAGCAATTTCCCTCATTTGCCACTGGAGTTTCCAATATCTTTTTCATGCTAGGTTCTTCATTTGATTCTCCATATGTAGCCATGGGAGTTCCTTGGGTGTTCAAGCATTGGGAGGCTAATTGATTTGTTACCGCATCCAAGGCGGCCATAAAATTTTGCACATCCCTTTTCATCTCTTCTTGCCCTTGAACAAGAACACCAAGGGTTTCATCCATTAGAGGTTGGGGTGGGTGGAAGGGTTCATTATTTTGGGGGAAGGGTTCATAGTAGGAAGGTGGTTCTTCTTGGTAGAGTTGTGGCGGTTCAATATTTTCCATTCTTTCCACTTGTTGCACAATACACTCCATGGTTGCTTGAAATTGATCCAATGCTTCCTTGAGATGATCCCTTGACTCTTGTTCCTCTTGGATAATATGATTAGGATCATGTGGCTCTTAGTTCAATGGATATGAGTATTCTTCCATGGGAGGTTGTGGTGGAAAGTAGTATTCATCTTGTGGTTAAAAATTTTCATATGTTGGAGGTGGTTCATCTTGGTAATAATATGGAGGAGGTGGCTCTTGAAAATGTTGATGTTGGAGTGGTGGTAGCTCTATGTGTGGTTCATATGGCTCATATGGTTGTTGGTAGGATGGATATGGATTAGGGTCATATGAAGGTGGTTGGTGAAAAGAGGCTTGTGAGTATGGTTGAGAGCTATGTTGAGGATATAGTTCATAGGCATATGGTGGTGGTTCTTGAAAGTCACAAGGTGATTCACCATAGCCATTGGATTGATATGCATCAAAAAATGGCTCTTCTTCATAGTGCATTGGTGGAGGTTGTTGCCATGAGGATTGATCATATGCATATGGTTCCTCCCACCTTTGAGTATCCCATCCTTGATACACATTCTCATTGAAGCTCTCATTTCCTACAACATAATTAGAACCAAACTCATGGCCAAAGTGAGAATTCATGATAGCAAGAAAAATGAAAACAAAATCAATAAGAAGCAAGAAAATTAAATTCTAAAACTAGTAAGAGCTAGCAAAAGCAAACATATTCACACTATTCACATATATACAATAACCAATAACATAACACCATTGCGATTCCCCGGCAACGGCGCCATTTTGATGATTGGATTTTTGACGGTTTAGAATTCACAAATGAATTCTCGTTGCAAGTATAGTTTTTAAACCAATCACTAATCCTTTCATACAAAAAGTTGTTTGTCACTAAAACAAACCCCTAAAATTTATAAACCGAAGTATTCAAACCTCGGGTCGTTCTCCCTAGGAATTACAATAAAGTGTCTTGTTATTGGTTAGAAATGTGTTTTGGGGTTTTGGATAAGAAGCATGAAAGTAAATGGCAATGAAAATAAACTAACAACTATAAAAGGCTCTTGGCAAGGTATGAAAATTAGAAGTTCTATCCTAGTTATCTTTCTCAATTGTGACGAGAATTGTTCATTGCTACCACTTAGTTAACCCTTACTAAATAAAGGAAAGTCAAGTGGATGAATTGACTTGAGCCACAAGTCCTAGCCAACTCCCAAGGAAAGACTAGCTTTAGTGCACTCCAAACCAATTAGCAATCTCTCCAATTACCAATCAAGAAAGGAATTAGATAACTCAAGTGTCACTAATTACTCTACCTAGGCCAAGACGAACAAAATCTATACTATATCTAGAAGAGGCATTTCAACAAACACATAAAAGGCAATAAAAGTAAACAACATAAATTACAAGAATTAAAGAGAGATCTAACTACAAAGGCAAGAGATCAACAATAGAAAAGCAAAGAAGAACAATTATTATGAATTACCTCTTATTGAATTGAAAGAAAATGGAAGGAACAATAGTAGATCTACAACAAAGCATAAGAACAACATAAAGGAAATTACAACAAAGGAATGGAAGAAGAATGAATGTAACTACAAGGAATTGAGAAGATAGAAGTAGAAGAAGATTAATTAAAATCTAAATCTAAGAACTAATCCTAATCCTATTCCTAGAGAGAAGTGAGAGCTTCTCTCTCTAGAAACTACTTCTAAAACTAAACTATGACTAATGGTAACTAACTTCTAAAGTATGAAAGTATTCTCATTCCCCCTTCAATCCATGGCTTAAATAGCATCAAAAATGAGTTGGATTGGGCCCACAAGGCTTTAGAATTCGCTGGCCATGTATTGCTTTAAGTGGACCATATGGCAGCAGCAATGCGTGCGCATACAGTGCGAGTACGCGTCACCATACGTATAGCAACTATGGCAAATCCTATATCGTTTCGAAGCCCCGGATGTTAGCTTTCCAACCCAACTGGAACCGCATCATTTGGACCTCTGTAGCTCAAGTTATGGTCGTTTAAGTGCGTAGAGGTCGGCTTGACAGCTTTCCGGTTCTTTCATTTCTTCATGAGTTCTCCAACTTTTCATGCTTCTTTCTTCATTCCCTTGATCCAATCTTTGCCTCCTAAACCTTAAATCACTTAACAAACATATCAAGGCATCTAATGGAATCAAGGAGAATTAGATTTAGCTATTTTAAGACCTAATGTTTTCACTCTTAAGCACAATTAAAGGAGAAGTTATAAAACCATGCTATTTCATTGAATAAATGTGGGTAAAAGGTTATAAAATCCCCTAAAATCAATACAAGATAAACCCTACAAATGGGATTTATCAATCTCCCCACACTTAAACCAAGCATGTCCTCATGCTAAAACCAAGAGAAAGCAAAGGGATCAACATTTATTCAATGAAAACTAACTAAATGCAATCTACCTATATGCAACTATCTACATGAATGCAATTGCTTGGTCAAAATAAATTAATTCCCAAGAAGCATATATAAGCACAAGGGCAAAAGGTATTAACAGCCATGCCAAACCACAATTGAATTGAGCTATTAAATATTTTTACAAACTTGCATGAAAGGAGATGATCATTGGTGGAAACATGTAATTGAGCATCAAACCCTCACCGGATGTATTTGCACTCTATTCGCTCAAGTGTTTAGGGTTGATTCACTCAATTCTCTCCTAATCATGCTTTCTAAGATTTGTTTTTCTTCTAACAATCGACATATATTTCATGCATGCATACAAGTATCATGAGGTCTTTTCTTTAGGTTGTAATGGGGCTAGGGTCAACGTAGGATGCATATTTGGTTAAGTGAGTTTGAAATTTGAATCTTTGATAAGCTTAGACTTCCCACCTAACCTATGACATCCTATACAATTAAGTTCTAACCTAACTACCCATCCTTCACTTTTTCACACACTCATGTATCCCTTTTCATTTCACAACACTTATGCATTGATTTTATTGAGCTTCACTTTGGGGCATTTTGTCCCCTTTTTATTCCTTTCTTTTTCTTCTTTTTCTTTCTTTTTCTATTTTTTTTCTTTTTCTTTTCTTTTTTTCCCTTTTGTTTTGTTCTTTTTTTTTCTATGTACAAGAACATCAATGCATAAGGTTTTACATTTGATCAATACATGAGTATGTACCCGATTCCCAATATTCTTCAATAACAATACAAAATACACTTTTATTCACCCAATGTCCCAAGGTTCCCACACTTGAATGATACTCACACACACTAGCCTAAGCTAATCAAAGATCCAAATAAGGATAATTATTGTTTTTCGCTTTAAGGCTTGTAATGTGCTAACTTAAGAACAAAGTGGGTTAAGCGTAGGCTCAAAGTTGGCTAACAATGGAAGATAAAAGGTAAGGCCATTTGGGTAAGTAAGCTAATGAAATGATGGCCTCAATCATATAAATGCATGAATACACAAATAATGGACATAAAGAATCAAACAAAGCAAGGATTACAATCATAGAAAGAGAATAATGCACACAAGAAGGGAAAATAAGTGGTTATACGATGTAACCACACCATTAGGCTCAAATCTCACAAGCTTGTGTTCTTAGCCCAAAAACATGATCCACAAATATATATAATTCAAGCAAGTTCTATGAAAAGTTTTCACTCAAATCAATTGGTGCCCTATAGATAGAATTCTTGAAAATTTTCATTATTTTGACTAAGCTTATTGTGTATATATATGCAAAAATAAGAAAATGCAACAAAAATCCTAAAATCCCAAAATGAAATGCAAAAGTGTTGGGATTAGAAATTTGTCACCCAAAATCGCCGATTGGTCGGACGACCTCCCCACACTTAAAAGTTTGCACCGTCCTCAGTGCAACCAAAGATGAGCAAGGGGGTACGGCGACTCTCCGGATTGCTACGTGTTCTTAGTCTTGCTTCCGTGTTTGCTTGTGGTTCATTGTTCATGAAAAACAAAAATATAACACCATAAGATGAGAAGATATAAAAAAAGGAAGCATACATTGTTGGAATGAGGTACGAATCACTAGAATTGAGTGAGTGAATTAGTGTGACATTAATGACAAATATGTGTGTGAATTCTAAATTGTGCGGTTTAGAACACACATTAGTATAAAAGTTATGTCACAAAAGAAGCATGCACTTCACTTATCCTAGTGTGCTTGAGATGCTTTAAGTAAACTTGTAAGGTAAAACAAGCATTAAAGAAGCATGAAAGCATTCAAGTCAAACACATATGGATGCATATGATCATAAAATACAGTGCATTAAGGTGAATGCACAACATCATCCATCAAGAAATTGTCTAATCACAGAGAGAGTTCAAATCACATGGTGGCTAGCTACAACATGCAATTCAAAAGAGTCACAAGCTCGAAGGCAATTCTCATCACTTAGTATTTTTCAAAAGGTAAGCATGAAAAACTCAAAACCAAGTAGCAACATATAACCTCAACGATAGAATCCAACAAAGAATATTTAAAACAATTATGCTAAGATAGCATTCAATTAGTAATAAGCAGCAATATATGGTAAGCAAAATCCATAATCCAACACTTATAATGGAAAGAGGAAAAAAATGAAATGAAAACTAAACTAAAACTAACTAATTAACTACCTAACTCACTAATTAACTAACTAAAATAAATGGTTATCAATGGTGTTTGGAAGTATTGGATGAGGGGTAGAAGAAGGGAAGAAGAAGGAAGAAGAAAGGAGAAGGAAAGAAATGGAAAGAGGGGAAGAAAAGAGAAGTGTTGAGAAAAGGTGATCCGCGCGTACGCGCACATGGCTTATTTCGAGAGTGGCGCG
Source organism: Arachis stenosperma (assembly GCF_014773155.1). Taxonomy (NCBI): domain Eukaryota; kingdom Viridiplantae; phylum Streptophyta; class Magnoliopsida; order Fabales; family Fabaceae; genus Arachis; species Arachis stenosperma. The sequence goes on from NC_080378.1 coordinate 72,572,071, forward strand.
TACGCGTCATGTGCGCGTACGCGTGAGTGGTGTTTGTGCCACAGGTACAACGTTGGCGCGGCGCAGGCACAACTCTCTGGAAAATGTATGGAAGGTGAAACTTCTCAATCCACGCGTACGCACGCATGGCGCACGCGCGTGGATTGTCCAAAATGCTAGATGCACGCGTACGCACGCAGTGCGCATACGCGTGGATGGTGCTCTGTTTTTCAAAAATTTTTTATGTTCTTGCACCGATCCAAGCATTCCAAACCTCCAAACAGCTACCAAAACACCATAAAACCTTGTTTAACATGTTATACTACCAATTAAACTCAACTAACTAAACAAAACATGAAATTAAACTAATTCTACCATATTTACAAAAGAGAAAATGAGAAGATGTTACCATGGTGGGGTGTCTCCCACCTAGCACTTTTATTTATTGTCCTTAAGTTGGACTTCTGGGGAGCTTTTCTCAAGGTGGCTTGTGCTTGTACTCATCTTGGAACTTCCACCAATGCTTGGACTTCCAATAAGCTCCATCATTCAAGATTAATATCTCCAAGCTTTGATGGAGTTCTTCACAAACCATGGGCTCCCAATGTTGATCCTCTTCTTGTGATCCGGGATCCCACACTTTATTTTCACACCCGTCTTGAAGTTGATCATCATTATTAGTCCATCCGGGTGGTAAGTAAGATGAATTCTCTGTATAGTGGCCAACAATCCTCCTAGACCCATCTATTTGAGCACTACTCCAACCTTTATATCTCATGTTTGATGCATCAACCATAATGAGCCTTGATTTGCAACGCCCACCACAAAACCTTTTCCGCTTACGCTTCATCCCACAAACTTCCCTAAGTTGGCCATCCGTTTCAAGCAAACCATATTCAAGTGGGATAACAAAGCTAATAGAAATGAATTTCACCCACTCAAATGAAGGTGTAGATGGCAACCTAGGCAAAGATGCTTCCAAAGATCTTGACAAAGCATAACCAACCCCTGTTCTTCTATTTCTAGGGACTTCCACCTCTTCACAAGATCTCTTAATCTCAATCCTTTGTTTAAAAATTTTATCTAAACCTTTTCCTTTACACAAATCATAATAGGGAGGGTGAGAAAAATTTACCTCCTCAACGCTTTCAAATCCAACCGGAGAAGGTTCTTCATGCTCAAAGGATTCTTCACCACTAAGACTTGATGCTTGATCATCATCACCAAGGGAACTCAATTCTTTCTCTATCCTATCCAAGTCTTCATATGGAATATGCCTTGGAAGGTGTGCACTTTCCTCCCTAGCATTAATTTCAATCATCTTGGAGGGGTTTTCTTCAACTCTATGTTCCCATGGAGGTTCCGCATCTCCTAAGTCTTCTACCACTTCTTCCTTGTCTTCAACAATTAAAGCTTCCTCCAATTGTTCTAATACAAAGTAATTTCCCTCATTTGCCACTGGAGTTTCCAATATCTTTTTCATGCTAGGTTCTTCATTTGATTCTCCATATGTAGCCATGGGAGTTCCTTGGGTGTTCAAGCATTGGGAGGCTAATTGATTTGTTACCGCATCCAAGGCGGCCATGAAATTTTGCACATCCCTTTTCATCTCTTCTTGCCCTTGAACAAGAACACCAAGGGTTTCATCCATTAGAGGTTGGGGTGGGTGGAAGGGTTCATTATTTTGGGGGAAGGGTTCATAGTAGGAAGGTGGTTCTTCTTGGTAGAGTTGTGGCGGTTCAATATTTTCCATTCTTTCCACTTGTTGCACAATACACTCCATGGTTGCTTGAAATTGATCCAATGCTTCCTTGAGATGATCCCTTGACTCTTGTTCCTCTTGGATAATATGATTAGGATCATGTGGCTCTTGGTTCAATGGATATGAGTATTCTTCCATGGGAGGTTGTGGTGGAAAGTAGTATTCATCTTGTGGTTAAAAATTTTCATATATTGGAGGTGGTTCATCTTGGTAATAATATGGAGGAGGTGGCTCTTGAAAATGTTGATGTTGGAGTGGTGGTAGCTCTATGTGTGGTTCATATGGCTCATATGGTTGTTGGTAGGATGGATATGGATTAGGGTCATATGAAGGTGGTTGGTGAAAAGAGGCTTGTGAGTATGGTTGAGAGCTATGTTGAGGATATAGTTCATAGGCATATGGTGGTGGTTCTTGAAAGTCACAAGGTGATTCACCATAGCCATTGGATTGATATGCATCAAAAAATGGCTCTTCTTCATAGTGCATTGGTGGAGGTTGTTGCCATGAGGATTGATCATATGCATATGGTTCCTCCCACCTTTGAGTATCCCATCCTTGATACACATTCTCATTGAAGCTCTCATTTCCTACAACATAATTAGAACCAAACTCATGGCCAAAGTGAGAATTCATGATAGCAAGAAGAAAATGAAAACAAAATCAAATAAGAAGCAAGAAAATTAAATTCTAAAACTAGTAAGAGCTAGCAAAAGCAAACATATTCACACTATTCACATATATACAATAACCAATAACATAACACCATTGCGATTCCCCGGCAACGGCGCCATTTTGATGATTGGATTTTTGACGGTTTAGAATTCACAAATGAATTCTCGTTGCAAGTATAGTTTTTAAACCAATCAATAATCCTTTCATACAAAAAGTTGTTTGTCACTAAAACAAACCCCTAAAATTTATAAACCGAAGTATTCAAACCTCGGGTCGTTCTCCCTAGGAATTACAATAAAGTGTCTTGTTATTGGTTAGAAATGTGTTTTGGGGTTTTGGATAAGAAGCATGAAAGTAAATGGCAATGAAAATAAACTAACAACTATAAAAGGCTCTTGGCAAGGTATGAAAATTAGAAGTTCTATCCTAGTTATCTTTCTCAATTGTGACGAGAATTGTTCATTGCTACCACTTAGTTAACCCTTACTAAATAAAGGAAAGTCAAGTGGATGAATTGACTTGAGCCACAAGTCCTAGCCAACTCCCAAGGAAAGACTAGCTTTAGTGCACTCCAAACCAATTAGTAATCTCTCCATTTACCAATCAAGAAAGGAATTAGATAACTCAAGTGTCACTAATTACTCTACCTAGGCCAAGACGAACAAAATCTATACTATATCTAGAAGAGGAATTTTAACAAACACATAAAAGGCAATAAAAGTAAACAACATAAATTGCAAGAATTAAAGAGAGATCTAACTACAAAGGCAAGAGATCAACAATAGAAAAGCAAAGAAGAACAATTATTATGAATTACCTCTTATTGAATTGAAAGAAAATGGAAGGAACAATAGTAGATCTACAACAAAGCATAAGAACAACATAAAGGAAATTACAACAAAGGAATGGAAGAAGAATGAATGTAACTACAAGGAATTGAGAAGATATAAGTAGAAGAAGATGAATTAAAATCTAGATCTAAGAACTAATCCTAATCCTATTCCTAGAGAGAAGTGAGAGCTTCTCTCTCTTGAAACTACTTCTAAAACTAAACTATGACTAATGGTAACTAACTTCTAAAGTATGAAAGTATTCTCATTCCCCCTTCAATCCTTGGCTTAAATAGCATCAGAAATGAGTTGGATTGGGCCCACAAGGCTTTAGAATTCGCTGGCCATGTATTGCTTTAAGTGGACCATATGGCAGCAGCAACGCGTGCGCATACAGTGCGCGTACGCGTCACCATACGTGTAGCAACTATGGCAAATCTTATATCGTTTCGAAGCCCCAGATGTTAGCTTTTCAACCCAACTGGAACCGCATCATTTGGACCTCTGTAGCTCAAGTTATGGTCATTTAAGTGCGAAGAGGTCGGCTTGACAGCTTTCCGGTTCTTTCATTTCTTCATGAGTTCTCCAACTTTTCATACTTCTTTCTTCATTCCCTTGATCCAATCTTTGCCTCCTAAACCTTAAATCACTTAACAAACATATCAAGGCATCTAATGGAATCAAGGAGAATTAGATTTAGCTATTTTAAGACCTAAAAAGCATGTTTTCACTCTTAAGCACAATTAAAGGAGAAGTTATAAAACCATGCTATTTCATTGAATAAATGTGGGTAAAAGGTTATAAAATCCCCTAAAATCAATACAAGATGAACCCTACAAATGGGGTTTATCAACCTCCCCACACTTAAACCAAGCATGTCCTCATGCTAAAACCAAGAGAAAGCAAAGGGATCAACATTTATTCAATGAAAACTAACTAAATGCAATCTACCTATATGCAACTATCTACATGAATGCAATTGCTTGGTCAAAATAAATTAATTCCCAAGAAGCATATATAAGCACAAGGGCAAAAGATATTAACAGCCATGCCAAACCACAATTGAATTGAGCTATTAAATATTTTTACAAACTTGCATGAAAGGAGATGATCATTGGTGGAAACATGTAATTGAGCATCAAACCCTCACCGGATGTATTTGCACTCTATTCGCTCAAGTGTTTAGGGTTGATTCACTCAATTCTCTCCTAATCATGCTTTCTAAGGTTTGTTTTTCTTCTAACAATCGACATATATTTCATGCATGCATACAAGTATCTTGAGGTCTTTTCTTTAGGTTGTAATGGGGCTAGGGTCAAGGTAGGATGCATATTTGGTTAAGTGAGTTTGAAATTTGAATCTTTGATAAGCTTAGACTTCCCACCTAACCTATGACATCCTATACAATTAAGTTCTAACCTAACTACCCATCCTTCACTTTTTCACACACTCATGTATCCCTTTTCATTTCACAACACTTATGCATTGATTTTATTGAGCTTCACTTTGGGGCATTTTGTCCCCTTTTTATTCCTTTCTTTTTCTTCTTTTTCTTTCTTTTTCTATTTTTTTTCTTTTTCTTTTCTTTTTTTTCCTTTTGTTTTGTTCTTTTTTTTCTATGTACAAGAACATCAATGCATAAGGTTTTACATTTGATCAATACATGAGTATGTACCCGATTCCCAATATTCTTCAATAACAATACAAAATACACTTTTATTCACACAATGTCCCAAGGTTCCCACACTTGAATGATACTCACACACACTAGCCTAAGCTAATCAAAGATCCAAATAAGGATAATTATTGTTTTTCGCTTTAAGGCTTGTAATGTGCTAACTTAAGAACAAAGTGGGTTAAGCGTAGGCTCAAAGTTGGCTAACAATGGAAGATAAAAGGTAAGGCCATTTGGGTAAGTAAGCTAATGAAATGATGGCCTCAATCATATAAATGCATGAATACACAAATAATGGACATAAAGAATCAAACAAAGCAAGGATTATAATCATAGAAAGAGAATAATGCACACAAGAAGGGAAAATAAGTGGTTATACGATGTAACCACACCATTAGGCTCAAATCTCACAAGCTTGTGTTCTTAGCTCAAAACATGATCCACAATATATATAATTCAAGCAAGTTCTATGAAAAGTTTTCACTCAAATCAATTGGTGCCCTATAGATAGAATTCTTGAAAATTTTCATTATTTTGACTAAGCTTATTATGTATATATATGCAAAAATAAGAAAATGCAACAAAAATCCTAAAATCCCAAAATGAAATGCAAAAGTGTTGGGATTAGAAATTTGTCACCCAAAATCGCCGATTGGTCGGACGACCTCCCCACACTTAAAAGTTTGCACCGTCCTCAGTGCATCCAAAGATGAGCAAGGGGGTACGGCGACTCTCCGGATTGCTACGTGTTCTTAGTCTTGCTTCCGTGTTTGCTTGTGGTTCATTGTTCATGAAAAACAAAAATATAACACCATAAGATGAGAAGATATAAAAAAAAGAAGCATACATTGTTGGAATGAGGTACGAATCACTAGAATTGAGTGAGTGAATTAGTGTGACATTAATGACAAATATGTGTGTGAATTTTAAATTGTGCGGTTTAGAACACACATTAGTATAAAAGTTATGTCACAAAAGAAGCATGCACTTCACTTATCCTAGTGTGCTTGAGATGCTTTAAGTAAACTTGTAAGGTAAAACAAGCATTAAAGAAGCATGAAAGCATTCAAGTCAAACACATATGGATGCATATGATCATAAAATACAGTGCATTAAGGTGAATGCACAACATCATCCATCAAGAAATTGTCTAATCACAGAGAGAGTTCAAATCACATGGTGGCTAGCTACAACATGCAATTCAAAAGAGTCACAAGCTCGAAGGCAATTCTCATCACTTGGTATTTTTCAAAAGGTAAGCATGAAAAACTCAAAACCAAGTAGCAACATATAACCTCAACGATAGAATCCAACAAAGAATATTTAAAACAATTATGCTAAGATAGCATTCAATTAGTAATAAGCAGCAATATATGGTAAGCAAAATCCATAATCCAACACTTATAATGGAAAGAGGGAAAAAATGAAATGAAAACTAAACTAAAACTAACTAATTAACTACCTAACTCACTAATTAACTAACTAAAATAAATGGTTATCAATGGTGTTTGGAAGTGTTGGATGAGGGGTAGAAGAAGGGAAGAAGAAAGGAGAAGGAAAGAAATGGAAAGAGGGGAAGAAAAGAGAAGTGTTGAGAAAAGGGGATCCGCGCGTACGCGCACATGGCTTATTTCGAGAGTGGCGCGTACGCGTCATGTGCGCGTACGCGTGAGTGGTGTTTGTGCCACAGGTACAACGTTGGCGCGGCGCAGGCACAACTCTCTGGAAAATGTATGGAAGGTGAAACTTCTCAATCCACGCGTACGCACGCATGGCGCACGCGCGTGGATTGTCCAAAATGCTAGATGCACGCGTACGCACGCAGTGCGCATACTGGTGCGCGAAATTGTGATCACTACAACTTCACACAACTAACCAGCAAGTGCACTGGGTCGTCCAAGTAATACCTTACGTGAGTAAGGGTCGATCCCACGGAGATTGTTAGCATTGAAGCAAGCTATGGTCATCTTGTAAATCTTAGTCAGGCAAACTCAATTGTATATGATGATGAACGAAAATAATATAAAGATAAGGATAGTGATACTTATGTATATCATTGGTGTAAGAGCTTCAGACAAGTGTATGAAGATGCCTTCCCTTCCGTCTCTCTGCTTTCCTATTGCCTTCATCCAATCCTTCTTACTCCTTTCCATGGCAAGCTCGTGTAGGGTTTCACTGTTGTCAGCAGCTACCTCCCATCCGCGCAGTGAAAGCTAATGCACGCACTCTGTCACAGTACTGCCAATCACCGGTTTGGTTCCCTCCCCTACCGGAATAGAATCCCTCTTTTGCGTCTGTTACTAACGCCCAGTAGGTTACAGGTTTGAAGCACGTCACAGTCATTCAATCATTGAATCCTACTCAGAATACCACAGACAAGGTTAGACCTTCCGGATTCTCTTGAATGCTGCCATCAAGTCCTGCCTATACCACGAAGACTCTGATCTCACGGAATTGAATGAAAGAACAATAGTAATTGCATTAATACTCGAGGTACAGCAGAGCTCCACACCTTAATCTATGGTGTGTAGAAACTCCACCGTTGAAAATACATAAGAACAGGGTCTAGGCATGGCCGAATGGCCAGCCTCCCAAAGGTCTCAGATAGCATAAACCAAAGATAGCTACCAAAAGTCTCTCTAAAAGCTTTTTTAAAAGTCCTACTTATAGAAAACTAGTACATAAATGAGTAAATGACATAAAAATCCACTTCCGGGCCCACTTGGTGTGTGCTTGGGCTGAGCAATGAAGCAATTTCGTGTAGAGACTCTCCTTGGAGTTAAACGCCAGCTTTAGTGCCAGTTTGGGCGTTTAACTCCCAATTAGGTGCCAGTTCCGGCGTTTAACGCTGGAATTTCTTGAGGTGACTTTGAACGCCGGTTTGGGCCATCAAATCTTGGGCAAAGTATGGACTATTATATATTGCTGGAAAGCCCATGATGTCTACTTTCCAACGCCGTTGAGAGCGCGCCAATTGGGCTTCTGTAGCTCCAGAAAATCCACTTCGAGTGCAGGGAGGTCAGAATCCAACAGCATCTGCAGTCCTTTTGAGTCTCTGGATCAGATTTTTGCTCAGATCCCTCAATTTCAGCCAGAAAATACCTGAAATCACAGAAAAACACATAAACTCATAGTAAAGTCCAGAAAAGTGAATTTTAACTAAAAATATATTAAAAACTAACTAGATCATACTAAAAATATACTAAAAACAATGCCAAAAAGCATACAAATTATCCGCTCATCACAACACCAAACTTAAATTGTTGCTTGTCCCCAAGCAACTGAAAATCAAATAAGATAAAAAGAAGAGAATATGCAATGAACTCCAAAAACATCTATGAAGATCAGTATTAATTAGATGAGCGGGGCTTTTAACTTTTTGTCTCTGAATAGTTTTGGCATCTCACTCTATCCCTTGTAATTCAGAATGATTGGCTTCTTTAGGAACTCAGAATCCAGATAGTGTTAATGATTCTCCTAGTAAAGTATGATGATTCTTGAACATAGCTATTTAGTGAGTCTTGGCCGTGGCCCAAAGCACTCTGTCTTCCAGTATTACCACCGGATACATACATGCCACAGACACATAATTGGGTGAACCTTTTCAGATTGTGACTCAGCTTTGCTAAAGTCCCCAATTAGAGGTGTCCAGGGTTCTTAAGCACACTCTTATTGCCTTGGATCACAACTTTATTTCTTTCTTTTTCTTTCCCCTTTTTTTTTTCGTTTGCTTCTTTCTTTTTTTTTCGTTTGCTTCTTTCTTTTTTTTTTTTGTATTCACTGCTTTTTTCTTGCTTCAAGAATCATTTTTAATGATTTTTCAGATCCTCAATAACATGTCTCCTTTTTCATCATTCTTTCAAGAGCCAACATTCATGAACCACAAATTCAAAAGACATATGCACTGTTCAAGCATACATTCAGAGAACAAAAGTGTTGCCACCACATCAAAATAATTAAACTATTATAAAATTCAGAATTCATGCTACTCTTTCCTTTTCAATTAAGCACGTTTTTATTTAAGAGAGGTGATGGATTCATAGGACATTCATAGCTTTAAGGCATAGACACTAAGACACTAATGATCACAAGACACAAACATGGATAAGCATAAAGCATAAAAATTCGAAAAAACAGAAGAATAAAGAACAAGGAAATCAAGGAACGGGTCCACCTTAGTGATGGCGGCTCTTCCTTCCTCTTGAAGGTCCTATGGAGTGCTTGAGCTCCTCAATGTCTCTTCCTTGTCTTTGTTGCTCCTCCCTCATGATTCTTTGGTCTTCTCTAATTTCATGAAGGATGATGGAGTGTTCTTGATGCTCCACCCTTAGTTGTCCCATATTGGAACTCAACTCTCCTAGGGAGGTGTTCAGTTGCTCCCAATAGTTTTGTGGAGGAAAGTGCATCCCTTGAGGTATCTCAGGGATCTCTTGATGAGAGGGGTCTCTTGTGTACTCCATCCTTTTCTTGGTGATGGGCTTGTCCTCATCAATGGGGGTATCTCCTTCTATGTCAACTCCAACTGAATAACAGAGGTGACAGATGAGATGAGGAAAGGCTAACCTTGCTAAAGTGGAGGTCTTGTCCGCCACCTTGTAGAGTTCTTGGGCTATAACCTCATGAACTTCCACTTCTTCTCCAATCATGATGCTATGGATCATGATAGCCCGGTCTATGGTAACTTTGGACCGGTTGCTAGTGGGAATGATTGAGCGTTGTATGAACTCTAACCATCCTCTAGCCACGGGCTTGAGGTCATGCCTTCTCAATTGAACCGGCTTTCCTCTTGAATCTTGCTTCCATTGTGCGCCCTCTACACATATGATTGTGAGGACTTGGTCCAATCTTTGATCAAAGTTGACCCTTCTAGTGTAAGGATGCTCATCTCCTTGCATCATAGGCAAGTTGAACGCCACCCTCACACTCTCCGGACTAAAATCCAAGTATTTCTCCCGAACCATAGTGAGGTAATTCTTTGGATTCGGGTTCACACTTTGGTCATGGTTCTTGGTGATCCATGCATTGGCATAGAACTCTTGAACCATCAAGATTCCGAATTGTTGAATGGGGTTGGTAAGTACTTCCCAACCTCTTCTTCGGATCTCATGGCGGATCTCCGGATATTCACCCTTTTTGAGTGAAAAGGGGACCTCGGGGATCACCTTCTTCAAGGCCACAACTTCATAGAAGTGGTCTTGATGCACCCTTGAGAGGAATCTATCCATCTCCCATGACTCGGAGGTGGAAGCTTTTGCCTTCCCTTTCCTCTTTTTAGAGGTTTCTCCGGCCTTGGATGCCATAAATGGTTATGGAAAAACGAAAAAGCAAAAATGTTTGCTCGCCCTTGAGCAAAAGAAAGAAAGAAGAGAGTAGAAGAAGAAGAAATGAGGAAGAGGGAGATGGTAGTGTGTTCGGCCAAGAAGGGTAAGAAAGGGTGTTTAGGTTGTGTGAAAATGAAGAGTTGAAGAAGGGTATTTATAGGAGAGAGGGGGGTAAAGGTTCGGCCATTATGGGTGGGTTTTGGGAGGGAAAGTGGTTTGAATTTGAAGGGTGAGGTTGGTGGGGATTTATGAAGGATGGATGTGAGTGGTGAAGAGAAAGATGGGATTTGATAGGTGAAGGGTTTTTGGGGAAGAGGTATTGAGGTGATTGGTGAATGGGGGAAGAAGAGAGAGAGTGATGGTGGGGTCCTGTGGGGTCCACAGATCCTGTGGTGTCAAGGAAAAGTCATCCCTGCACCAATTGTTGCTCAAAATCACGTTTTGAGCTATTTCTGGCGTTAAACGCCGGGCTGGTGCCCATTTCTGGCGTTTAACGCCAGGTTGTTGCCCTTTTCTGGCATTTAACGCCAGTCTGGTGCCCCTTTCTGGCGTTAAACGCCCAGAATGGTGCCAGACTGGGCGTTAAACGCCCAACTGCTAGCATTACTGGCGTTTGAACGCCAGCTTCTTCTCCTCCAGGGTGTGCTGTTTTTCTTCCTGTTTTTCATTCTGTTTTTGCTTTTTTCATTGTTTTTGTGACTTCTTATGATCATCAACCTACAAAAAAGATAAAATAACAAAAGAAAATAGTTAACTATAAAACATTGGGTTGCCTCCCAACAAGCGCTTCTTTAATGTCATTAGCTTGACAGAGGACTCTCATGGAGCCTCAGAGATACTCAGAACCGTGTTGGAACCTCCCAACTCCAAACTTAGAGTTTGAATGTGGGGGTTCAACACCAAACTTAGAGTTTGGTTGTGGCCTCCCAACACCAAACTTAGAGTTTGACTGTAGGGGCTCTGCTTGGCTCTGTTTTGAGAGAAGCTCTTCATGCTTCCTCTCCATGATGATAGAGGGATGTCCTTGGGCCTTAAACACCAAGGATTCTTCATTCACTTGAATGATCAACTCTCCTCTATCAACATCAATCACAGCCTTTGCTGTGGCTAGGAAGGGTCTGCCAAGGATGATGGATTCATCCATGCACTTCCCAGTCTCTAGGACTATGAAATCAGTAGGGATGTAATGGTCTTCAATCTTCACCAAAACATTCTCTACAAGTCCATGAGCTTGTTTTCTTGAATTGTCTGCCATCTCTAATGAGATTCTAGCAGCTTGCACCTCAAAGATCCCTAATTTCTCCATTACAGAGAGGGGCATGAGGTTTACACTTGACCCTAAGTCACACAAGGCCTTCTTGAAGGTCATGGTGCCTATGGTACAAGGTATAGAAAACTTCCCAGGATCCTGCCTCTTTTGAGGCAGTTTTTGCCTAGACAAGTCATCCAGTTCTTTGGTGAGCAAAGGTGGTTCATCCTCCCAAGTCTCATTTCCAAATAACTTGTCATTTAGCTTCATGATTGCTCCAAGGTATTTAGCAACTTGCTCTTCAGTGACATACTCATCCTCTTCAGAGGAAGAATACTCATCAGAGCTCATGAATGGCAGAAGTAAGTCCAATGGAATCTCTATGGTCTTATTTTGAGCCTCAGATTCCCATTGGAACTCAGAGGAGATTGGTACACGCCCACTGAGGTCTTCCTCAGTGGCGTCCTCCTCCTCTCTTTCCTCTCCATATTCGGCCATGTCTATGGCTTTGCATTCTCCTTTTGGATTTTCTTCTGTATTACTTGGGAGAGTGCTAGGAGGGAGTTCAGTAATTTTCTTGCTCAGCTGTCCCACTTGTCCTTCCAAATTTCTGATGGAGGACCTTGTTTCATTCATGAAACTTTGAGTGGTCTTTATTAGATCAGAGATCATTGTTGCTAAGTTAGAAGTATTTTGCTTAGAACTCTCTGTCTGTTGCTGAGAAGATGATGGAAAAGGCTTGCTATTGCTAAACCTGTTTCTTCCACCATTATTGTTATTGAAACCTTGTTGAGGTCTCTCTTGATTCTTCCATGAGAAATTTGGGTGATTTCTCCATGAAGAATTGTAGGTGTTTCCATAGGGTTCTCCTAGGTAATTCACCTCTTCCATTGAAGGGTTCTCAGGATCATAAGCTTCTTCCTCAGATGAAGCTTCCTTAGTACTGCCAGGTGCATTTTGCATTCCAGACAGACTTTGAGAAATTAAATTGACTTGTTGAGTCAATATCTTGTTCTGAGCCAGTATGGCATTCAGAGTATCAATCTCAAGAACTCCTTTCTTCTGACTAGTCCCATTGTTCACAGGATTTCTTTCAGAAGTGTACATGAATTGGTTATTTGCAACCATTTCAATCAGCTCTTGAGCTTCTGTAGGCGTCTTCTTCAAATGAAGAGATCCTCCAGCAGAGCTATCCAAAGACATCTTGGATAGTTCAGAGAGACCATCATAGAAAATACCTATGATGCTCCATTCAGAAAGCATGTCAGAAGGACATTTTCTGATCAATTGTTTGTATCTTTCCCAAGCTTCATAGAGGGATTCTCCATCCTTCTGTCTGAAGGTTTGGACTTCCACTCTAAGCTTACTCCATCTTTGTGGTGGAAAGAACTTTGCCAAGAAGGCATTGACTAGCTTTTCCCAAGAGTCCAGGCTTTCTTTAGGTTGAGAATCCAACCATATTCTAGCTCTGTCTCTTACAGCAAAAGGGAATAGCATCAGTCTGTAGACCTCAGGGTTAACCCCATTAGTCTTGACTGTGTCACAGATTTGCGAGAATTCAGCTAAGAACTGATGAGGATCTTCCATTGGAAGTCCATGGAACTTGCAATTCTGTTGCATTAGAGAAACTAATTGAGGCTTAAGCTCAAAGTTGTTTGCTCCAATGGCAGGGATAGAGATGCTTCTCCCATAGAAATCAGGAGTAGGTGCAGTAAAGTCACCCAGCACCTTCCTTGCATTGTTGGCATTGTTGTTGTTTTCGGCTGCCATGTGTTCTTCTTCCTTGAAGAACTCGGTCAGGTCCTCTAAAGAGAGTTGTGCTTTAGCTTCTCTTAGCTTTCGCTTCAAGGTTCTCTCAGGCTCAGGATCAGCTTCAACAAGAATGCCTTTGTCTCTGCTCCTGCTCATATGAAAGAGAAGAGAAAAAGAGAATGTGGAATCCTCTATGTCACAGTATAGAGATTCCTTGAAGTGTCAGAGGAAAAAAGAAATAGAAAGAAGAAGGAGAAGAAGAATTCGAACTTTAATTAGATAAGGTTCGAATTGTGCATTTAGAAGGAGTGGTACTCCATAAATAGAAGGATGTGGGAAGGAGGGAAGAGAATTTTCGAAAATTCAATTAAAAAGATGTTGGTAATTTTCGAAAATTGAAAGTGGAAAAGAAATCAAGTGATTTTTGAAAAAGATTTTGAAATTAGAAATTAAAAAGATTTGATTGAAAACTATTTAAAAAAAATGTGATTAAAAAGATTTGATTGAAAAGTTATGGTCTTAAAAAGATGTGATTGAAAAGATATGATTTGAAAATAATTTTAAAAGATATGATTTGAAAACAATTTTAAAAGATTTGATTTTGAAAATTAGTGACTTGCCTAACAAGAAAAGATATGATTCAAACATAAAACCTTCCTTCATAGAAAAGGCAAAAAATGTTCAATCAAATCATTAATTGTTAGTAAGTATCTTTGAAAAGGGAAAGAAATTGATTTTGAAAACATTTGATTGAAAAGATATGATTTGAAAAAGATTTGGTTTTGAAAAGCTTTGAAAACTTGAAAAAAAAATTGATTTTGAAAACAAAATCTTCCTCCTAGCACCATCCTGGCGTTAAACGCCCAGAATGGTATACATTCTGGCGTTTAACGCCCAAAATGCACCCTTTTTGGGCGTTAAACGCCCAACCAGGTACCCTGGCTGGCGTTTAAACGCCAGTCTGCCTTCTTCACTGGGCATTTTTGAATGCTCAGCTTTTTCTGTATAATTCCTCTGCAGTATGTTCTGAATCTTCAATTCTTTGTATTATTGACTTGAAAAGACACAAATTAAAAATATTTTTGGATTTTTAATAATCAAAATGCAACAAGAATCAAATAATAATGCATGCAAGACACCAAACTTAGCAGTTTGTGTACTACTGACACTATATGAGACACATAAACACTCAAGCCAGAAGAATTCAAAGATCAAAACAAAGAAATATATGCATGGATTCGAAAAATATAACAAAAACATGCATTTGACACCAAACTTAAGATGAGACACTAGACTAAAGCAAGAAACATCAAATATTTTTGGTTTTTTTTTATGATTTTGTAAATTTTTTTTTGTATTTTTCGAAAATTAAGTGGGAAAAGGTATCAAAATTCTTAATGAGAATTCCAGGAATCAGTGCAATGCTAGTCTAAGACTCCGGTCCAGGAATTAGACATGGCTTCACAGCCAGCCAAGCTTTCAAGGAAAGCTTCGGTCCAAAACACTAGACATGACCAAAGGTCAGCCAAGCCTTAGCAGATCACTGCTCCAAAAGCAAAATTGATGAGAATCAACAAGCTCTTGTGGTGATAAGTTGAAACCTCGGTCCAATCAGATTAGACATGGCTTCTCAGCCAGCCAGATTTCAACAAATCATCATGAAACTCTAGAATTCATCTCCAAGAATTTCGAAAAAAATAAATACCTAATCTAAGCAACAAGATGAACCGTCAGTTGTCCAAACTAGAACAATCCCAGGCATTGTTACCAAAAGCTTGCTCAAAACTTGAACAATCCCCGGCAACGGCGCCAAAAACTTGGTGCGCGAAATTGTGATCACTACAACTTCACACAACTAACCAGCAAGTGCACTGGGTCGTCCAAGTAATACCTTACGTGAGTAAGGGTCGATCCCACGGAGATTGTTAGCATTGAAGCAAGCTATGGTCATCTTGTAAATCTTAGTCAGGCAAACTCAATTGTATATGATGATGAACGAAAATAATATAAAGATAAGGATAGTGATACTTATGTATATCATTGGTGTAAGAGCTTCAGACAAGTGTATGAAGATGCCTTCCCTTCCGTCTCTCTGCTTTCCTACTGCCTTCATCCAATCCTTCTTACTCCTTTCCATGGCAAGCTCGTGTAGGGTTTCACTGTTGTCAGCAGCTACCTCCCATCCGCGCAGTGAAAGCTAATGCACGCACTCTGTCACAGTACTGCCAATCACCGGTTTGGTTCCCTCCCCTACCGGAATAGAATCCCTCTTTTGCGTCTGTTACTAACGCCCAGTAGGTTACAGGTTTGAAGCACGTCACAGTCATTCAATCATTGAATCCTACTCAGAATACCACAGACAAGGTTAGACCTTCCGGATTCTCTTGAATGCTGCCATCAAGTCCTGCCTATACCACGAAGACTCTGATCTCACGGAATTGAATGGAAGAACAATAGTAATTGCATTAATACTCGAGGTACAGCAGAGCTCCACACCTTAATCTATGGTGTGTAGAAACTCCACCGTTGAAAATACATAAGAACAGGGTCTAGGCATGGCCGAATGGCCAGCCTCCCAAAGGTCTCAGATAGCATAAACCAAAGATAGCTACCAAAAGTCTCTCTAAAAGCTTTTTTAAAAGTCCTACTTATAGAAAACTAGTACATAAATGAGTAAATGACATAAAAATCCACTTCCGGGCCCACTTGGTGTGTGCTTGGGCTGAGCAATGAAGCAATTTCGTGTAGAGACTCTCCTTGGAGTTAAACGCCAGCTTTAGTGCCAGTTTGGGCGTTTAACTCCCAATTAGGTGCCAGTTCCGGCGTTTAACGCTGGAATTTCTTGAGGTGACTTTGAACGCCGGTTTGGGCCATCAAATCTTGGGCAAAGTATGGACTATTATATATTTCTGGAAAGCCCAGGATGTCTACTTTCCAACGCCGTTGAGAGCGCGCCAATTGGGCTTCTGTAGCTCCAGAAAATCCACTTCGAGTGCAGGGAGGTCAGAATCCAACAGCATCTGCAGTCCTTTTGAGTCTCTGGATCAGATTTTTGCTCAGATCCCTCAATTTCAGCCAGAAAATACCTGAAATCACAGAAAAATACACAAACTCATAGTAAAGTCCAGAAAAGTGAATTTTAACTAAAAATATATTAAAAACTAACTAGATCATACTAAAAATATACTAAAAACAATGCCAAAAAGCATACAAATTATCCGCTCATCACATACGCGTGGATGGTGCTCTGTTTTTCAAAATTTTTTATGTTTTTGCACCGATCCAAGCATTCCAAACCTCCAAACAGCTACCAAAACACCATAAAACCTTATTTAACATGTTATACTACCAATTAAACTCAACTAACTAAACAAAACATGAAATTAAACTAATTCTACCATATTTACAAAAGAGAAAATGAGAAGATGTTACCATGGTGGGGTGTCTCCCACCTAGCACTTTTATTTATTGTCCTTAAGTTGGACTTATGGGGAGCTTCTCTCAAGGTGGCTTGTGCTTGTACTCATCTTGGAACTTCCACCAATGCTTGGACTTCCAATAAGCTCCATCATTCAAGATTAATATCTCCAAGCTTTGATGGAGTTCTTCACAAACCATGGGCTCCCAATGTTGATCCTCTTCTTGTGATCCGGGATCCCACACTTTATTTTCACACCTGTCTTGAAGTTGATCATCATTATTAGTCCATCCGGGTGGTAAGTAAGATGAATTCTCTGTATAGTGGCCAACAATCCTCCTAGACCCATCTATTTGAGCACTACTCCAACCTTTATATCTCATGTTTAATGCATCAACCATAATGAGCCTTGATTTGCAACGCCCACCACAAAACCTTTTCCGCTTACGCTTCATCCCACAAACTTCCCTAAGTTGGCCATCCGTTTCAAGCAAACCATATTCAAGTGGGATAACAAAGCTAATAGAAATGAATTTCACCCACTCAAATGAAGGTGTAACCAACCCCCGTTCTTCTATTTCTAGGGACTTCCACCTCTTCACAAGATCTCTTAATCTCAATCCTTTGTTTAACAATTTTATCTAAACCTTTTCCTTTACACAAATCATAATAGGGAGGGTGAGAAAAATTTACCTCTTCAACGCTTTCAAATCCAACCGGAGAAGGTTCTTCATGCTCAAAGGATTCTTCACCACTAAGACTTGATGCTTGATCTTCATCACCAAGGGAACTCAATTCTTTCTCTATCCTATCCAAGTCTTCATATGGAATATGCCTTGGAAGGTGTGCACTTTCCTCCCTAGCATTAATTTCAATCATCTTGGAGGGGTTTTCTTCAACTCTATGTTCCCATGGAGGTTCCGCATCTCCTAAGTCTTCTACCACTTCTTCCTTGTCTTCAACAATTAAAGCTTCCTCCAATTGTTCTAATACAAAGTAATTTCCCTCATTTGCCACTGGAGTTTCCAATATCTCCTTCATGCTAGGTTCTTCATTTGATTCTCCATATGTAGCCATGGAAGTTCCTTGGGTGTTCAAGCATTGGGAGGCTAATTGATTTGTTACGGCATCCAAGGCGGCCATGAAATTTTGCACATCCCTTTTCATCTCTTCTTGACCTTGAACAAGAACACCAAGGGTTTCATCCATTAGAGGTTGGGGTGGGTGGAAGGGTTCATTATTTTTGGGGAAGGGTTCATAGTAGGAAGGTGGTTCTTCTTGGTAGAGTTGTGGCGGTTCAATATTTTCCATTCTTTTCACTTGTTGCACAATACACTCCATGGTTGCTTGAAATTGATCCAATGATTCCTTGAGATGATCCCTTGACTCTTGTTCCTCTTGGATAATATGATTAGGATCATGTGGCTCTTGGTTCAATGGATATGAGTATTCTTCCATGGGAGGTTGTGGTGGAAAGTAGTATTCATCTTGTGGTTAAAAATTTTCATATATTGGAGGTGGTTCATCTTGGTAATAATATGGAGGAGGTGGCTCTTGAAAATGTTGATGTTGGAGTGGTGGTAGCTCTATGTGTGGTTCATATGGCTCATATGGTTGTTGGTAGGATGGATATGGATTAGGGTCATATGAAGGTGGTTGGTGAAAAGAGGCTTGTGAGTATGGTTGAGAGCTATGTTGAGGATATAGTTCATAGGCATATGGTGGTGGTTCTTGAAAGTCACAAGGTGATTCACCATAGCCATTGGATTGATATGCATCAAAAAATGGCTCTTCTTCATAGTGCATTGGTGGAGGTTGTTACCATGAGGATTGATCATATGCATATGGTTCCTCCCACCTTTGAGTATCCCATCCTTGATACACATTCTCATTGAAGCTCTCATTTCCTACAACATAATTAGAACCAAACTCATGGCCAAAGTGAGAATTCATGATAGCAAGAAGAAAATGAAAACAAAACCAAATAAGAAGCAAGAAAATTAAATCCTAAAACTAGTAAGAGCTAGCAAAAGCAAACATATTCACACTATTCACATATATACAATAACCAATAACATAACACCATTGCAATTCCCTGGCAACGGCGCCATTTTGATGATTGGATTTTTGACGGTTTAGAATTCACAAATGAATTCTCGTTGCAAGTATAGTTTTTAAACCAATCACTAATTCTTTCATACAAAAAGTTGTTTGTCACTAAAACAAACCCCTAAAATTTATAAACCAAAGTATTCAAACCTCGGGTCGTTCTCCCTAGGAATTACAATAAAGTGTCTTGTTATTGGTTAGAAATGTGTTTTGGGATTTTGGATAAGAAGCATGAAAGTAAATGGCAATGAAAATAAACTAACAACTATAAAAGGCTCTTGGCAAGGTATGAAAATTAGAAGTTCTATCCTAGTTATCCTTCTCAATTGTGACGAGAATTATTCAATGCTACCACTTAGTTAACCCTTACTAAATAAAGGAAAGTCAAGTGGATGAATTGACTTGAGCCACAAGTCCTAGCCAACTCCCAAGGAAAGACTAGCTTTAGTGCACTCCAAACCAATTAGCAATCTCTCCAATTACCAATCAAGAAAGGAATTAGATAACTCAAGTGTCACTAATTACTCTACCTAGGCCAAGACGAACAAAATCTATACTATATCTAGAAGAGGCATTTTAACAAACACATAAAAGGCAATAAAAGTAAACAACATAAATTGCAAGAATTAAAGAGAGATCTAACTACAAAGGCAAGAGATCAACAATAGAAAAGCAAAGAAGAACAATTATTATGAATTACCTCTTATTGAATTGAAAGAAAATGGAAGGAACAATAGTAGATCTACAACAAAGCATAAGAACAACATAAAGGAAATTACAACAAAGGAATGGAAGAAGAATGAATGTAACTACAAGGAATTGAGAAGATAGAAGTAGAAGAAGATGAATTAAAATCTAGATCTAAGAACTAATCCTAATCCTATTCCTAGAGAGAAGTGAGAGCTTCTCTCTCTAGAAACTACTTCTAAAACTAAACTATGACTAATGGTAACTAACTTCTAAAGTATGAAAGTATTCTCATTCCCCTTTCAATCCTTGGCTTAAATAGCATCAGAAATGAGTTGGATTGGGCCCACAAGGCTTTAGAATTCGCTGGCCATGTATTGCTTTAAGTGGACCATATGGCAGCAGCGACGTGTGCACATACAGTGCGCGTACGCGTCACCATACGTGTAGCAACTATGGCAAATCTTATATCGTTTCGAAGCCCCGGATGTTAGCTTTCTAACCCAACTGGAACCGCATCATTTGGATCTCTGTAGCTCAAGTTATGGTCGTTTAAGTGCGAAGAGGTCGGCTTGACAGCTTTCCGGTTCTTTCATTTCTTCATGAGTTCTCCAACTTTTCATGCTTCTTTCTTCATTCACTTGATCCAATCTTTGCCTCCTAAACCTTAAATCACTTAACAAACATATCAAGGCATCTAATGGAATCAAAGAGAATTAGATTTAGCTATTTTAAGACCTAAAAAGCATGTTTTCACTCTTAAGCACAATTAAAGGTGAAGTTATAAAACCATGCTATTTCATTGAATAAATGTGGGTAAAAGGTTATAAAATCTCCTAAAATCAATACAAGATAAACCCTACAAATGGGGTTTATCAATCGCTAGTCAGTGCTTTCGTGGAGAGATGTCGCATTAGGTCTGATTAAACTATCCAGAGACACATACTTTTCATATGTCATTCAGGGAGGGCACGATTAAACTATAGGATGTAGCATTAGGCCTCCCAATCGACGGTGAGTATGTTAGTGGATGTCTAACGGACTTTGAGCGGTACATTGAGGGTGGCTGACCTCCATGGACTTGGTTCGAGGAGCTATTGGTGTCTTAACCTTCTACGGACTGTATCGACAAGTTCACTGTTAACTGCACTTTGATGCAGAATATATTTGTGCACTTGGATGCAAGATACATGATAAGCCACTATTTTATGATATATTTTGGACTGTATTGAGTGGGTTTTGTCAACTATCCTCACACTTATGCATGTAAACTGCATATTTTTCATTACATTCCTAATTTTATGCTATGACTGAAAACATGCTTCCTAGGTCTTAAACATGTTAATTTTTAATTCTCCTTTATTACCATTCAATACCGTGATGTATTTGTGAAGTGTTTTCAGGTTTACAAGGCACGAATGACTTAAAAGATGAAGATCAGGCATGTCAAAGTGGAAGGAACACAAGAAACAAAGGAGCTAAAAAGCGAGGAGCGACATGCATGCATGGCTGACGCGTGCGTGTGATTTGGAGCGTCTTACAGCGATGCATACACGTGACTGATGCGTACGCGTGACCTGTGCAGAAGTCCAGTGACACGTACGCATGACCGAGCATCACGTGCTGTACTTAACAGAACTCGCTGGGGGTGATTTTTGGGCTGATTTGGACCCAGTTTTAGGCCCGAAAACACAGACTAGAGGCAAGGGTGGAGCTGAGACTGAAGACACTTCACTTTTCATTTTAGTTTTTGCTTAGTTTTGAATTCTAGGGAGAGAAACACTTACTTTTCTCTAGGGTTTTGATTTCTTATTTTTGCTTTGGATTAGATCTTGAGAGAGTTGCTACTACCTTCAAGTGGAGTCATTCTTCTTTCAATTTTCTTCTCTTTTACTTAAATTTCTCCTTGCTATTTAATTGCTTTGAACTTATATTTGGATCTTGTTATTTTTGAATTTTTTTACTAATGCATTGAAGTATTTTATATTTATTCTTATTGTTTGTTTGATTCATGTTAATTATTGTTCATGCCAATTTTAATTTAATTAATTCCTCAGAATTACCATGTCTTGTATTTACTCCCATTATATGTTATTGAAAATGGCATTCATGTTAATGACTTAAAGCTCTCAACTTGGTGATAAACCATTATTTTATGATTTATATTGTGTTTAATTGAGTGGTTTTATTAAGTCTTCACCCACTTATTCATATGATTTGCATGTATTTACAATTCCTTTCCAAAATTATTCTATGATTGAAAACTTGCTTCCTAAGGATATTTTAATTGTATATTCTTATTCTCCTTTATACCATTCGATGCCGTGATCTGTGTGTTAAGTGTTTCAGGCTTTATAGGGCAGAAATGGCTTAGAAAATGGAGAGGAAGCTTGCAAAGATGGAAGGAACACAAGAAATTGAGGAGACGATCAACGAGAAGTGACGCGGGCGCATGGCTCACGCGACCGCGCGAAATGGAGGAAATTGCAGTGACGCGCTTGCGTGCCTGACGCGATCGCGTAGATTGGAAGCTGCATGAGTGATACGAATGCGTGGACAACGCGCACGCGTGGCACAGAAAACGCTGAGTGACGCGAACGCGTGGATGACGCGGTCACGTGATGTGGGCGATCTGCAGAATTACAGAAGTCGCTGGCATAGAGTCTGGGCTGCGTTTTAACCCAGTTTTTGGCCCAGAAATGCAGATTAGAGCCAGGGAACATGCAAAGACAAGGGAGAACATTCATTCCGCATAATTTCTAGTTTTTAGATCTGATTCTACTCCTCCTCTAGGTTTTTCTACATACATTCATAATTTAGGATTTGAAGATTTTGGCTTTGGTGATTGAGGAGAGTCTACCTCCGGAACTGGTCATTCTAGTTTGTTTACCTACTTTTCATTTACTCTTCCATATTCTTAATTTTTCCAGAGTTGACATTGGATTACTTTTAGAGTTCATAAATACAAGACTATTTTTATTTTTAATTGATCTCTTTGATTATTATTTATCATGTCTCTTTTTATTTTCCCTCTTAATTTTGTGAAGTCTATATTTATGATGATGGAGTAGTTGCCCAACTTGATTAGGAGTTGATTAAAAAGAGAACCTTGAGTTGGAATACGCAAGAGTTCAATTGTAATTGGTTCGTTATTGGTTGACTTGTTAGTCACTAACTCTAATCCTTCCCAAGGGAGAGGATTAGGACTTGTGAATAGAAGTTGACTTTTAACTTGACTTTCCTTCATTCGTTGAGGGTTAACTAAGTAGAAACAACTACTAATTATTAATTGATTTTGAGAAAATTCCAACAAGGATAGAACTTCCGATTAATCTTCTCCCGGTCAAGATTTTTATTTAAATTACATAAATTCTCTAATTTAATTTTCTGTTCATCAAATTAAAAACCAGTTTGAAAAACCTCTGATTAGTAAAATAGCACATCTTCCTGCAGCTCGTTGGGAGACGACCTGGGACTCATACTCCCAGCATTTTATTTCTAAAATTTGTGACAACTCTTTTCTAAATTGACAAGTGGATTTTTGCTGGTTAAAAACTGTACTTGCAACGCCATTTTTCTTAATAATTCTTAATCTGCTAATTTCCGCCACATCAATTTTTGGCGCTAGTGCCGGGGAGTTGCAATAGTGTGCTAATTTATTGATTGAAATTTATTTATTTGTATTTTTCTTTTTATTTTTGCTACTATGTGCTGCATGTTTCTTTCATTGAATGACACGTTCACTACCTGATCGAAACTTGCCAGTATTTGATCCTGAGTTTGAAAGAACTATTTCACGTATAAGGCAAGCTCGCATCTGTTAGTCCTCTCCGAGGATGAATTTGAAACATCACTTAAGGAAGAAACACGCTCCCTTTCTACTGATTCGGTTGATTTACGTGCAGGTGACATGGTAGCACCTAGGAGAGTCACTATCTAGGAGGCTGGAGCCCCTGATTTTACACTGCAACCGTATCAGGCGCATCACCCAGTGGTGGCTGCAGATTTTGAACTAAAGACTGCACTACTCAATTTGATGCCTAAGTTTCATGGCTTACCTGCTCAAGAGCCTATCAAGCACCTTAGGGATTTCTAGGCAGCCTGTTCTTCTATCAGGCGTGATGGTGAAGATGAAACTTCTATTCTGTTAAAAGCCTTCCCGTTCTCTCTCGAGGGAAAGGCAAGAGAGTGGTACTACGCCCAACCTAGAGTGACTGTTGCTAATTGAGACACGCTTAGAAGGGAATTTTTGGAAAAATTCTTTCCAACTGAAGTTACTGATAGATTGAGGAAGGAAATTTTCATGATTGTTCAAGGCAAATCTGAGACTCTCCACGAATATTGGGAGCGCTTCAACAATCTTCTGGAAGCATGTCCCCATCACATGATTGAGAAGCTAGTGTTGCTCGGCTACTTCACACAGGGCATGAAGCCTCAAGATAAGACCACATTGGAAGGTGCTAACAATGGGTCTATGAAAAAGTACAAGACCACTGATAAGCATGGTAATTGATCAGCGACTTAGCTGAATCCACTAGGAATCACAGGCAAAAGCAAGGCCACTCAAAAGCTGTTGCAAAGGTATCCTCTAGCAGAGAGACTATTGCTCTAACTCAGAGTATATGTGAAATGACCAACTTACTGAAGCAGATACAGTTGAGTTAACAACAAGCTCAGCAAGCTCAGCCTTCTCCACCACAGCAAAGCCAACAGTTGGTTCCACAAAGAGTATGCGGGATCTGTGCTGATTATAGTCATTATACTGATGAATATCCACAGCTTCAACAGGAAGACAACACCGTGGCAGCCACTCATAACTTCTATGACTGCCCCAATCAATGATACAATCAAGGTGGCAGCTATAACCATGGATGGCAGGACAATTCCAACCAAGGTTGGAGAGATAATTCTAACCAGGGTTGGAGGGACAATCATAACAGAGGAGGCAGAGATAACAATGGAAACCAGAGGTGGAATAACAATAACAACTTTAGGTAGCAGAATCAGAACCAGGCCTACAGAGCACCTCATCTAAGGCAGCCGCAAGCATCTCAGCAGACCCCTCAGATCACTTATCCCTCTTCATCTTCTAATGATGAGTTATTACAATCTATTGATCGGAGGCAGCAAGCCATGGAAAATAACCTTACTTCTACTCTAAATGGTCTGAACTCTACCTTGCAAGCTCTTGTCTCACAGATTGGATCACTAAATAATTCCAACAACCAGCCTTCGAGCTCCAGTGGAATCCCCTCTCAACTATTACCCAACCCCAAGGGTGGCATCAATGCCATTACCTTGGGGTCTGGCACCACACTACAAGGGGGTATCCTGAGGAACCAAGCTTGCTAGAGCACGCCCCAACTGAGGACATGGTTGAGGTAGAGGATGTTGAAGAAGAAGATGAAGCACAAGGCATGACCGAAGCTGAAGCAGCCCAACCAAGGAATGCAGAACCCCAGCAAGCTGAAGTTGTAAGAGACGCCACTCCTATCCCATTTCCACACCTTGCTAGGAAAGCCAGAAAGCAGACGAAACTTGATCCTAAAATGGTAGAAATCTTCAAAAAGGTTGAGGTAACTGGTGCACAAAATTGTGATCATCAATGGCACCATCAACATGGTACGCTCAACTAAAATCTCAACTCTTTATCACAACTTCGCACAATTAACCAGCAAGTGCACTGGGTCGTCCAAGTAATAAACCTTACGCGAGTAAGGGTCGATCCCACGGAGATTGTTGGTAATGAAGCAAGCTATGGTCATCTTGTAAATCTCAGTCAGGCAGATTCAAATGGTTATAGATGATTTATGAATTAAGCATAAAATAAAGATAGAGATACTTATGTAATTCATTGGTGAGAATTTCAGATAAGCGTATGGAGATTCTTTGTCCCTTCCGTCTCTCTGCTTTCCTACTGTCTTCATCTAATCCTTCTTACTCCTTTCCATGGCAAGCTGTATGTTGGGCATCACCATTGTCAATGGCTACAGTCCCGTCCTCTCAGTGAAAATGTTCAACGTGCTCTATCATAGCACGGCTAATTATCTGTCGGTTCTCAATCAGGTTGGAATAGAATCCAGTGATTCTTTTGCGTCTGTCACTAACGCCCAGCCTTCAGGAGTTTGAAGCTCATCACAGTCATTCAATCCTCGAATCCTACTCAGAATACCATAGACAAGGTTTAGACCTTCCGGAGTCTCTTGAATGCCGCCATCAATTCTAGCTTATACCACGAAGATTCCAATTAAGGGATCCAAGAGATATCCACTCAATCTAAGGTAGAACGGAGGTGGTTGTTAGGCACACGTTCATAGGTGAGAATGATGATGAGTGTCACGGATCATCACATTCATCAAGTTGAGGAACAAGTGATATCTTAGAACAAGAATAAGCCGAATTGAATAGAAGAACAATAGTAATTGCATTAATACTAGAGGTACAGCAGAGCTCCACACCTTAATCTATGGTGTATAGAAACTCCACCGTTGAAAATACATAAGAACAAGGTCTAGGCATGGCCGAATGGCCAGCCTCCCAAAGAGGGTTCAATCATAAAAACATGATCAAAAGATGTCAAATACAATAGCAAAAGGTCCTATTTGTAGAGAACTAGTAGCCTAGGGTTTACAAAGAAGAGTAAATGACATAAAAATCCACTTCCGGGCCCACTTGGTGTGTGCTTGGGCTGAGAATTGAAGCTTTCATGTGTAAAAACTTTTCTTGGAGTTAAACGCCAGCTTTTGTGCCAGTTTGGGCGTTTAACTCCCATTCTTGTGCCAGTTCCGGCGTTTTACGCCAGAATTCTTGAGCTGACTTGGAACGCCTGTTTGGGCCATCAAATCTCGGGCAAAGTATGGACTATTATGTATTGCTGGAAAGCCCAGGATGGCTACTTTCCAACGCAATTGAGAGCGCGCCAATTGGAATTTGTAGCTCCAGAAAATCCACTTCGAGTGTAGGGAGGTCAGAATCCAACAGCATCTGCAGTCCTTTTCAGCATGTGAATCAGATTTTTGCTCAGGTCCCTCAATTTCAGCCAGAAAATACCTGAAATCACAGAAAAACACACAAATTCATAGTAAAGTCCAGAAAAGTGAATTTTAACTAAAAACTAATAAAAATATAATAAAAACTAACCAAAACATACTAAAAACATACTAAAAATAATGCCAAAAGCGTATAAATTATCCGCTCAACACAACACCAAACTTAAATTGTTGCTTGTCCCCAAGCAACTGAAAATCAAATAAGATAAAAAGAAGAGAATATGCGATGAATTTCAAAAACATATATGAAGATCAGTATTAATTTAATGAGCGGGGCTTGTAGCTTTTTGCCTCTGTACAGTTTTGGCATCTCACTCTATCCTTTGAAATTCAGAATGATTGGCATCTATAGGAACTCAGAATCCAGATAGTGTTATTGATTCTCCTAGTTAAGTTTGATGATTCTTGAACACAGCTACTTTATGAGTCTTGGCCGTGGCCCAAAGCACTCTGTCTTCCAGTATTACCACCGGATACATACATGCCACAGACACATAACTGGGTGAACCTTTTCAGATTGTGACTAAGCTTTGCTAGAGTCCCCAATTAGAGGTGTCCAGGGTTCTTAAGCACACTCTTTTTTCCTTGGATCACGGCTTTATTTTTTTCTTTTTTTTGTATTCACTGCTTTTTCTTGCTTCAAGAATCATTTCTTATGGTTTTTCAGATCCTCAGTAACATGTCTCCTTTTTCATCATTCTTTCAAGAGCTAAACATTCATGAATCAACAAATTCAAAAGACATATGCACTGTTCAAGCATACATTTAGAAGTCAAAGTATTGCCACCACATCAAAATAATTAATCTGATATAAAATTCAAAATTCATGCAATTCTTCTCTTTTTCAATTAAGAACATTTTTCATTCAAGAAAGGTGATGGATTCATAGGACATTCATAACTTTAAGTCATAGACACTAAGACACTAATGATCATAAGACACAAACATAGATAAACATAAGCATAAAAATTTGAAAAACAGAGAAATAAAGGACAAGGAGATTAAAGAACGGGTCCACCTTAGTGATGGCGGCTTGTTCTTCCTCTTGAAGATCTTATAGAGTGCTTGAGCTCCTCAATGTCTCTTCCTTGCCTTTGTTGCTCCTCTCTCATGATTCTTTGATCTTCTCTAATTTTATGGAGGAGGATGGAATGTTCTTGGTGCTCCACCCTTAGTTGTCCCATGTTGGAACTCAATTCTCCTAGGGAGGTGTTGATTTGCTCCCAATAATTTTGTGGAGGAAAGTGCATCCCTTGAGGCATCTCAGGGATTTCATGATGAGTGGGATCTCTTGTTTGCTCCATCCTTTTCTTAGTGATGGGCTTGTCCTCATCAATGAGGATGTCTCCCTCTATGTTAACTCCAACTGAATTACAGAGGTGACAAATGAGATGAGGGAAGGCTAACCTTGCTAAGGTAGAGGACTTGTCCGCCACCTTATAAAGTTCTTGGGATATAACCTCATGAACTTCTACTTCCTCTCCACTCATGATGCTATAAATCATGATAGCCCGGTCTATAGTAACTTCGGACCGGTTGCTAGTGGGAATGATTGAGCGTTGGATAAACTCCAACCATCCCCTAGCCACGGGCTTGAGGTCATGCCTTCTCAGTTGAATCGGCTTCCCTCTTGAATCTCTCTTCCATTGAGCGCCCTCTTCACAAATGTCTATGAGGACTTGGTCTAACCGTTGATCAAAGTTGACCCTTCTAGTGTAAGGGTGTTCATCTCCTTGCATCATGGGCAAGTTGAATGCCAACCTTACATTTTCCGGACTAAAATCTAAGCATTTCCCCTGAACTATTGTAAGCCAATTCTTTGGGTCCGGGTTCACACTTTGATCATGGTTCTTGGTGATCCATGCATTGGCATAGAACTCTTGAACTATTAAGATTCTGACTTGTTGAATGGGGTTAGTAAGAACTTCCCAACCTCTCCTTTAGATCTCATGTCGGATCTCTGAATATTCACTCTTTTTGAGTTTGAAAGGGACCTCGGGGATCACCTTCTTCATGGCCACAACTTCATAGAAGTGGTCTTGATGCACCCTTGAGATGAATCTCTCCATCTCCCATGACTCGGAGGTGGAAGCTTTTGCCTTCCCTTTCCTCTTTCTAGAGGTTTCTCCGGCCTTAGATGCCATAAATGGTTATGGAAAAACAAAAAGCAATGCTTTTACCACACCAAACTTAGAAGGTTTGCTCGTCCTTGAGCAAAAGAAGAAAGAAGAGAGTAGAAGAAGAAGAAATAGAGGTGATGGCGGTGGCTTTGTGGTTCGGCCAAGGAGGAGAAGTAGTGTTTAGGTTGTGTGAAAATGAAGGAGTGAAGAAGGGTTTATATAGGGGTGGGAAGAGGGGTAGGGTTCGGTCATGTATGGGTGGGTTTGGGAGGAAAAGTGGTTTGAATTTTGAATGGTGAGGTAGGTGGGGTTTTATGAAGGATGGATGTGAGTGGTGAAGAGAATAGTGGGATTTGATAAGTGAGGGGTTTTTGGGGAAGAGGTGTTGAGGTGATTGGGGAATGGGTGAAGAAGAGAGAGAGTGGTGGGGTAGGTGGGGATCCTGTGGGGTCCACAGATCTTGAGGTGTCAAGGAAAATTCATCCCTGCACCAAGTGGCGAGTAAAAATGCTCCTTCTGCCAATTCTAGCGTTAAACGCCGGGCTGGTACCCATTTCTGGTGTTTAACACCAGCTTCTTGCCCCTTCCTGGCATTTAACGCCAGTCTGGTGCCCCTTTCTGGCGTTAAACGCCCAAAATGGTGCCAGACTGGGCATTAAACGCCCATTTGCTGCCCTTACTGGCGTTTAAACGCCAGCAAGTTTTCCTCCAGGGTGAGCTATTTTTCTTTTTGTTTTTCATGCTATTTTTGCCTTTTCAATTGATTTTGTGACTTCCCATGATCATCAACCTATAAAAAACATAAAATAACAAAGGAAAATAGGTAAATATAACATTGGGTTGCCTCCCAACAAGTGCTTCTTTAATGTCACTATCTTGACAGTGGGCCCTCATGGAGCCTCACAGATACTCAGAGCAATGTTGGAACCTCCCAACACCAAACTTAGAGTTTGACTGTGGGGGTTCAACACCAAACTTAGAATTTGGTTGTGGCCTCCCAACACCAAACTTAGAGTTTGACTGTGGGGGCTCTGTTTGACTCTGTTTTGAGAGAAGCTCTTCATGCTTCCTCTCCATGGTTACAGAGGGATATTCTTGAGCGTTAAACACAAAGGATTCTTCATTCACTTGAATGATCAATTCTCCTATATCAACATCAATCACAACCTTTGCTGTGGCTAGGAAGGGTCTGCCAAGGATGATGGATTCATCCATGCACTTCCCAGTCTCTAGGACTATGAAATCAGCAGGGATGTAATGGTCTTTAATCTTTACTAGAACATCCTCTACAAGTCCATAAGCTTGTTTTCTTGAATTATCTGCCATCTCTAGTGAGATTCTTGCAGCTTGTACCTCAAAGATCCCTAGCTTCTCCATTACAGAGAGAGGCATGAGGTTTATGCTTGACCCTAGGTCACACAGAGCCTTCTTGAAGTTCATGGTGCCTACTGTACAAGGTATTGAGAACTTCCCAGGATCCTGTCTCTTTTGAGGTACTCTCTGCCTAGACAAGTCATCCAGTTCTTTGGTGAGCAAAGGGGGTTCATCCTCCCAAGTCTCATTACCAAATAACTTGTCATTTAGCTTCATGATTGCTCCAAGGTACTTAGCAACTTGCTCTTTAGTGACATCTTCATCCTCTTCACAGGAAGAATACTCATCAGAGCTCATGAATGGCAGAAGTAAATCCAATGGAATCTCTATGGTCTTAGTGTGAGCCTCAGATTCCCAAGGTTCCTCATTAGGGAACTCATTGGAGGCCAGTGGACATCCATTGAGGTCTTCCTCATTGGCAATCACTGCCTCTTCCTCCTCTCCAAATTCGGCCATGTTGATCGCCTTACACTCTCCTTTTGGATTCTCTTCTATATTGCTTGGAAGAGTACTAGGAGGGAGTTCAGTAACTTTCTTACTCAACTGACCCACTTGTGCCTCCAAGTTTCTAATGGAGGACCTTGTTTCAGTCATGAAACTTTGAGTGGTTTTGATTAGATCAGAGACCATGGTTGCTAAGTCAGAGTGGCTCTGCTTAGAATTCTCTGTCTGTTGCTGAGAAGATGATGGAAAAGGCTTGCTATTGCTAAACCTGTTTCTTCCACCATTATTGTTGTTGAAACCTTGTTGAGGTCTCTGTTGATTCTTCCATGAGAGATTTGGATGATTTCTCCATGAAGGATTATAGGTGTTTCCATAGGGTTCTCCCATGTAATTCACCTCTTCTATTGATGGGTTCTCAGGATCATAAGCTTCTTCTTCTGATGAAGCGTCCTTAGTACTGCCTGGTGCAGCTTGCATTCCAGACAGACTTTGAGAATCATATTGACTTGCTGAGTCAATATTTTGTTCTGAGCCAATATGGCATTCAGAGTATCAATCTCAAGAACTCCTTTCTTTTGATTCGTCCCATTGTTCACAGGATTCCTTTCAGAAGTGTACATGAATTGGTTATTTGCAACCATTTCAATGAGTTCTTGAGCTTCTGCAGGCGTCTTCTTCAGATGAAGAGATCCTCCAGCAGAGCTGTCCAATGACATCTTGGACAGTTCAGATAGACCATCATAGAAGATACCTATGATGCTCCATTCAGAAAGCATGTCAGAAGGACACTTTCTGATCAATTGTTTGTATCTTTCCTAAGCTTCATAGAGGGATTCACCTTCCTTCTGTCTGAAGGTTTGGACTTCCACTCTAAGCTTACTCAATTTTTGAGGTGGAAAGAACTTTGCCAATAAGGCATTGACTAGCTTTTCCCAAGAGTTCAGGCTTTCTTTAGGTTGTGAGTCCAACCATATCCGAGCTCTATCTCTTACAGCAAAAGGGAATAGCATAAGTCTGTAGACCTCAGGGTCAACCCCATTGGTCTTGACAGTGTCACAGATTTGCAAGAATTCAGCTAAAAACTGATGAGGATCTTCCAATGGAAGTCCATGGAACTTGCAATTTTGTTGCATTAGAGAAACTAATTGAGGCTTAAGCTCAAATTTGTTTGCTCCAATGGCAGGAATAGAGATGCTTCTCCCATAGTAGTCGGGAGTAGGTGCAGTAAAGTCACCCAGCACCTTCCTTGCATTGTTGTTATTTTCGGCTGCCATGTCTTCTTCTTTGAAGATTTATGTTAGGTCCTCTACAGAGAATTGTGCTTTAGCTTCTCTTAGCTTTTGCTTCAAGGTCCTTTCAGGTTCAGGGTCAGCTTCAACAAGAATGCCATTGTCTTTGCTCCTGCTCATATGAAAGAGAAGAAAACAAGAAAGTATGGAGTCCTCTATGTCACAGTATAAAGATTCCTTGAGGTGTCAAAGGAAAAGAAGAATAGAAGGAGGAGGTAGAAGAATTCGAACTTATCAAGAGAGATAGAGTTCGAATTGTGCATTGAGGAGGAATGTTAGTCCATAAATAGAAGGATGTGAAAAGAGGGGAAGAATTTTTCGAAAATTAAAGTGAATTAATTAAAAGAAATTTTGAAAAAAAATGGTAATTGATTTTTGAAAACTAAGATTGAGAAAGAAATAAAGTGATTTTTGAAAAAGATTTTGAAATTAGAAATTAAAAAGATATAATTGAAAACTATTTTGAAAAAGATGTGGTTAAAAAGATATGATTGAAAATTTATGGTTTTAAAAAGATATGATTAAAAAGATATGATTGAAAAATAATTTAAAAAGATTTGATTTTTAAAATTAATGACTTGGCTAACAAGAAAAGATGTGATTCAAACATTAAACATTTCTCAACAGAAAAGGCAACATACTTGAAATGTTGAATCAAATCATTAATTGTTAGCAAGTATTTTTGAAAATGGAAAGAAATTGATTTTGAAAATATATGATTGAAAAGATATGATTTGAAAAAGATTTGATTTTGAAAAATTATGGAAACTTGAAAAAAATTTTGCATTAAAAACAAAATCTTCCCTCTTGTGCCATCCTGGCGTTAAACGCCCAGAATGGTATCCATTCTGGCGTTTAACGCCCAAAATGCTACCCTTTTGGGCGTTAAACGCCCAGCCAGGTATCCTGGATGGCATTTAAACGCCAGTTTTCCTTCTTCACTGGGCATTTTGAACGCCCAGCTTTTTCTGTGTAGTTCCTCTGCTGAATGTTCTGAATCTTCAATTCTCTATATTATTGACTTGAAAAGACACAAATTAATTTTTTTTGGATTTTTAATAATGAGGAATAATCAAAATGCAACGAAGATAAAAAAAACAATGCATGCAAGACACCAAACTTAGAAGTTTGTATACTACTGACACTAACAAGTTGAGAATGCATATGAGAAACAACAAAACACTCAAGACAAGAGAATTTAAAGATCAGAGCAAGGAAATCATCAAGAACAACTTGAAGATCAATGAAGACACATGAATGAATTCGAAAAATGCAAGAAGAATAGAAACATGCAATTGACACCAAACTTAAAATGAGACACTAGACTCAAACAAGAAATATTTTTGGTTTTTATGATTTTGTAAAATTTTTTTGGATTTTTCAAAAATTATATAAAAAAAGAAAATAAAGAGGATTGGTGGACGAAATTGTGATCCTTATGTTCTAATTATTTTGAGATGAAGGCTTCTAAGGGGCAGCAGCTGAATTCACAACTCCGTTCAACTAACCAGCAAGTGTACTGGGTCGTCCAAGTAATAAACCTTACGTGAGTAAGGGTCGAATCCACAGAGATTGTTGGTATGAAGCAAGCTATGGTCACCTTGTAGATCTCAGTCAGGCGAATTAAACATTATTTATGGGTTCGAGGATAGGAATAATAAAATAGAAAATAAATAATAAAAGGATAGAAATACTTATGTAGATTCATTGGTGAGAATTTCAGATAAGTGTATGGAGGTGCTGTATGACTCACGGACGTCTGCCTTCCCACTGCTTCTACTCAATCCTTCTTACTCCTTTCCATGGCAAGCTTTGTATAGGGGTTCACCATCAGCTGTGGCTACTTTCATCCTCACGGGAAAATATCCTATGCAGCTGTCACTCGCACAGCTAATCAGTCTGGAGGCATCACCCATGGTTGATGGCTACATCCCATCCTCGCAGTGAAAACTAATGCTCACGCACTCTGTCACAGTACGGCTAATCACCGGTTGGTTCCCGCTCCTACTGGAGTAAAATCCCTTGATTCTTTTGCGTTTGTCACTAACACCCAGCAGGTTGCAAGTTTGAAGCACGTCACAGTCATTCATTACCGGAATCCTACTCGGAATACCACAGACAAGGTTAGACTTTCCGGATTCCCAGGATCCTACTCGGAATACCACAGACAAGGTGAGACTTTCCGGATCCTCATAAATGCCGCCATCCATCTAGCTTATACCACGAAGATTCTGTTGGGGAATCTAAGAGATACACATTCAAGCTCGGTTGCATGTAGAACGGAAGTGGTTGTCA
This sequence comes from Arachis stenosperma, assembly GCF_014773155.1. NCBI lineage: Eukaryota > Viridiplantae > Streptophyta > Magnoliopsida > Fabales > Fabaceae > Arachis > Arachis stenosperma. The sequence goes on from NC_080378.1 coordinate 72,606,096, forward strand.
ATCACGCGCGTTCATAAGTGAGAATAATAATGAGGGTTATCTAACTCATCACATTCATCATGTTCTTGGTACGAATGAATATCTTGGAATAAGAATAAGATAGAGACCGAATAAAAGAAAATAGAACTTCATTGATACTTGAGGTACAGCAGAGCTCCACACCCTTAATCTATGGTGTGCAGAAACTCCACCGTTGAAAATACATAAGTGAAAGAGGTTCAGGCATGGCCGAATGGCCAGCCCCCAAAACGTGATCAATGATCCCCTAAGATGAAGAATAAAACAAAACTGAGATCAAAGATGTCTAATACAATAGATAAATGTCCTATATATACTAGACTAGCTCCTAGGGTTTACATGAGTAAGTAATTGATGCATAAATTCACTTCCGGGGCCCACTTGGTGTGTGCTTGGGCTGAGCTTGATCAATCCACGAGCTGAGGCTTCTCTTGGAGTTGAACTCTGAGTTATGACGTGTTTTGGGCGTTTAACTCCGGATCATGACGTTTTTCTGGCGTTTAACTCCAGACAGCAGCATGAACTCGGCGTTTAACGCCAAGTTACGTCGTCATTCTTCGAATAAAGTATGGACTATTATATATTGCTGGAAAGCCCTGGATGTCTACTTTCCAACGCCGTTGAGAGCGCGCCATTTGGAGTTCTGCAGCTCCAAAAAATCCATTTCGAGTGCAGGGAGGTCAGAATCCAACAGCATCAGCAGTCCTTTTGTCAGCCTTTTTCAGAGTTTTGCTCAAATCCCTCAATTTCAGTCAGAATTTACCTGAAATCACAAAAAAACACACAAACTCATAGTAAAGTCCAGAAATGTGAATTTAACATAAAAACTAAGGAAAACATCCCTAAAAGTAGCTTGAATTTGCTAAAAACTACCTAAAAACAATGCCAAAAAGCGTATAAATTATCCGCTCATCACAACACCAAACTTAAATTGTTGCTTGTCCCCAAGCAACTGAAAATCAAATAGGATAAAAGAAGAGAATATACTATAAATTCAGAAATATCAATGAATATTAATTTAATTAGATGAGCGGGACTTGTAGCTTTTTGCTTCTGAACAGGTTTGGCATCTCACTTTTTCCTTTGAAGTTTATGAATGATTGGCTTCTCTAGGAACTTAGAATTTTGGATTGTGTTATTGAATTTCCTAATTAAGCATGTTGATTCTTGAACACAGCTACTTATGAGTCTTGGCTGTGGCCCTAAGCACTTTGTTTTCCAGTATTACCACCGGATACATAAATGCCACAGACACATAACTGGGTGAACCTTTTCAGATTGTGACTCAGCTTTGCTAGAGTCCCCAGTTAGTGGTGTCCAGAGCTCTTAAGCACACTCTTTTGCCTTGGATCACGACTTTAACCACTCAGTCTCAAGCTTTTCACTTGGACCTTCATGACACAAGCACATGGTTAGGGACAGCTTGATTTAGCCGCTTAGGCCTGGATTTAATTTCCTTGGGCCCTCCTATCCATTAATGCTCAAAGCCTTGGATCCTTGTTTTTTGAAATTTTTGCCCCCCCTTTTTTTTTTCACTGCTTTTTCTTGCTTCAAGAATCAATGATGTTTTTCAGATCATCAATAACATTTCTCTTTGTTCATCATTCTTTCGAGAGCCAACAATTTTAACATTCATAAACAACAATATCAAAAGACATATGCACTGTTCAATCATTCATTCAGAAAACAAAAAGTATTGTCACCACATCAAAGTAATTAAACTAAATTCAGGGATAATTTCGAAATTCATGTACTTCTTGTTCTTTTGAATTAAAACATTTTTCTTTTAAGAGAGGTGAAGGACTAATGGATTTTATTCATAGCTTTAAGGCATGGTTACATACTAATGATCATGAAACAAAGACACAAAACATAGATAAACATAATAATTAAAAACCGAAAACAGAAAGAAATAAAGAACAAGGAATGAATCCACCTTTAGTGGCGTCTTCTTCTTGAAGGACCAACAATGTCCTTAAGCTCTTCTATGTCCCTTCCTTGCCTTTGTTGCTCCTCCCTCATTGCTCTTTGATCTTCTCTTATTTCTTGGAGAATGATGGAGTGCTCATGATGTTCCACCCTTAATTGTTCCACATTATGGCTCAAATCTTCTAAGGAGGTGTTGAGTTGCTCCCAGTAGTTGTTGGGAGGAAAGTGCATTCCTTGAGGCATTTGTTGATGATGCACTTCCTCATGTTCTTGTTGAAGGCCGTGAGAGGCTTCTCTTGCTTGCTCCATCCTCTTCTTTGTGATGGGCTTGTCTTCTTCAATGGAGACATCTCCTTCTATGATAACTCCAGCTGAGTAACATAGATGGCATATAAGGTGGGGGAAGGCCAGCCGTGCCATGTGTGAAGGCTTGTCAGCTATTTTGTAGAGTTCATTGGAGATGACTTCATGAACTTCTATTTCCTCTCCAATCATGATGCTATGAGTCATGATGGCCCGATCCACAGTAACTTCAGATCGGTTGCTTATAGGGATGATGGATCTTTGGATGAACTCCAACCATCCTCTAGCTACAGGCTTGAGGTCCAGTCTTCTTAGTTGGACTGGCTTGCCTTTGGAGTCTACTCTCCATTGGGCGCCTTCCACACATATGTCCATAAGGACTTGGTCCAACCTTTGGTTAAAGTTGACCCTTCTTGTGTAGGGGCGTTCATCACCTTGCATCATGGGTAAGTGAAACGCCAACCTCACATTTTCCGGACTAAAATCCAAGTATTTCCCCCTAACCATTGTGAGATAATTCTTTGGGCTTGGGTTCATACTTTGGTCATGGTTCCTAGTGATCCATGCATTGGCATAGAACTCTTGAACCATTAAAATTCCGACTTGTTGCATGGGGTTGGCTAAGACTTCCCAACCTCTTCTTTGAATTTCATGTCGGATCTCCGGATACTCATTTTTCTTGAGCTTGAAAGGGACCTCAGGGATCACTTTCTTCTTTGCCACAACATCATAGAAGTGGTCTTGATGGCTTTTGGAAATGAATCTTTCCTTCTCCCATGACTCGGAGGTGGAAGCTTTTGCTTTCCCTTTCCCTTTTCTTGAGGAAGCTCCGGCCTTAGGTGCCATTGGTAATGGAAAAACAAAAAAAGCTTAAGCTTTTACCACACCAAACTTAAAATTTGCTCGTCCTCGAGCAAGAAAGGAAAAGAAAAGTAGAAGAAGAAGAAGAGAATATGGTGGAGAGGGAGAGAAGTGGTTTCGGCTATGTGGGAGAAGATGGGGTTTGTGTTGTGTGAAAATGAAGAAGAATTGAAAGGTATTTATAGGGAGAGGAGAGGGTATAGGTTCGGCCAATTTGGGTGGGAATGGGTGGGAAATTGAATTTGAATTTTATGAGGGTAGGTGGGGTTTATGGGGAAGGGGAGGTTGATGTGAATGGTGAATGGGGTAATTGGGAAGAGGAATTGAGGTGATTGATGAAGAAGATTTTGGGAAGTGTGATATGGGAAAGAGTAATCACATTCACAAAACTAGGATTAGGAGGTAAGGTGGGAATATGATAGGTGGGGATCCTGTGGGGTCCACAGATCCTGAGGTGAGGATCCTGTGGGGTCCACAGATCCTGAGGTGGAAAGAAATACCATTCCTTCACCATATAGGCGTGTAAATTGCCTTCATGCATCATTCTGGCGTTCAAACGCCCATTGATGCATGTTCTGGGTGTTCAACGCCCATGTAATGCATGTTTCTGGCGTTGAACGCCAGTTTCATGCTTGTTTCTGGCGTTGAACGCCAGAATGCCCTCTCTGTGCACCATCCTGGCGTTTAACGCCAGGTTGTTGCTTGTATTGGGCGTTCAGCGCCAGAATGGTGCTCTGTTCTGGCGTTGAACGCCAGACAGATGCATCTTACTGGCGTTGAACGCCAGTCTGCGCTACCTCCAGGGTGAAAAATTTTTTCTTCTGTTTTTGACTCTGTTTTTAATTTTTTTGATTTTTTTCGTGACTCCTCATGATCATGTACCTAATAAAACACAAAAATACCAAAGAAACAAAATAAAATAAAATTAGATAAATAAATTGGGTTGCCTCCCAACAAGCGCTTCTTTAATGTCAATAGCTTGACAGTGGCTCTCATGGAGCCACAAGGTGATCAGGTCAACTTAAGTGGTATTCCCAACACCAAACTTAGAGTTTAGATATGGGGTTTGAACACCAAACTTAGAGTTTGGTTGTGGCCTCACAACACCAAACTTAGAGTTTGACTGTGTGGGCTCTTCTTGACTCTGAACTGAGAGAAGCTCTTCATGCTTACTCTCTTTTGTCACAGAGGGATGGCCATGTGCCTGAAACACAAGGTAGTCCCCATTCAATTGAAGGACTAACTCACCTCTGTTGACATCTATCACAGCTCCTGCTGTGGCTAGGAAAGGTCTTCCTAGGATGATGCATTCATCATCTTCCTTCCTAGTGTCTAGGATTATGAAATCAGTAGGGATGTAAAGGCCTTCAACCCTTACTAGCACGTCCTCCACTATTCCATAAGCTTGTCTCATTGACTTGTCTGCCAATTGTAATGAGAACAAGGCAGGTTGTACCTCAATGATCCCCAGCTTCTCCATTACAGAGAGTGGCATAAGATTTATCCCTGACCCCAGATCACATAGAGCTTTTTCAAAGCTCATGGTGCCAATGGTGCAAGGTATTAAAAACTTGCCAGGATCTTGTTTCTTTTGAGGTAGAGTTTTCTGAATCCAAGTATCTAGTTCACTAATGAGCAAGGGAGGTTCACTTTCCCAAGTCTCATTACCAAACAGCTTGGCATTCAGCTTCATGATAGCTCCTAAGTATTGAGCAACTTGCTCTCCAGTCACATCTTCATTCTCTTCAGAGGATGAATATTCTTCAGAGCTCATGAATGGCAGAAGGAGATTTAAAGGAATCTCTATGGTCTCTAGATGAGCCTCAGATTCCTCAGGATCCTTAATAGGAAACTCCTTCTTGCTTGAGGAACGTCCCAGGAGGTCTTCCTCACTAGGATTTTCGTCCTCCTCCTCCCTTGTGCATTCGGCCACTTTGACTATGTCAATGGCCTTGCACTCTCCTTTTGGATTTTCTTCTGTATTGCTTGGGAGAATGCTGGGAGGAGTTTCAATAACTTTCTTACTCAGCTGGCCTACTTGTGCCTCCAGATTTCTAATGGAGGATCTTGTTTCATTCATGAAACTGAAAGTGGCCTTTGACAGATCAGAGACTATATTAGCTAAATTAGAATTGTTTTGTTCAGAGTTCTCTGTCTGTTGCTGAGAAGATGATGGATATGGCTTGCTATTGTTCAGCCTATTGCGTCCACCATTATTAAAGCCTTGTTGAGGCTTTTGTTGATCCTTCCAGGAGAAATTTGGATGATTTCTCCATGATGAGTTATAGGTGTTTCCATAAGGTTCACCCATGTAATTAACTTCTGCCATGGCAGGGTTCTCAGGATCATAAGCTTCTTCAGAAGCTGCCTCTCTAGTACTGTTGGACGCATGTTGCAATCCATTCAGATTTTGAGAGATTATGTTGACCTGTTGAGTCAACATTTTGTTCTGAGCCAATATGGCATTCAGAGCATCAATTTCAAGAACTCCTTTCTTTTGAGGTATCCCATTGTTCACAGAATTCCTCTCAGAAGTGTACATGAACTGGTTGTTTGCAACCATGTCAATGAGTTCTTGAGCCTCTTCAGGCGTTTTCTTCAGGTGAATGGATCCACCTGCAGAATGATCCAATGACATTTTCGAAAATTCAGAGAGACCATAATAGAATATATCTAATATGGTCCATTCTGAGAACATATCAGATGGACATCTCTTGGTCAGCTGTTTGTATCTTTCCCAAGCTTCATAGAGGGATTCACCATCTTTTTGTTTGAAGGTTTGAACATCCACTCTCAGCTTGCTCAGCTTTTGAGGAGGAAAGAATTTATCCAAGAAGGCAGTGACCAGCTTATCCCATGAGTCCAGGCTATCCTTGGGTTGTGAATCCAACCATATTCTAGCTCTGTCTCTTACAGCAAAAGGGAAAAGCATGAGTCTGTAGACTTCAGGATCAACTCCATTCGTCTTTACAGTCTCACAGATCTGCAAGAACTCAGTTAAAAACTGGTAAGGATCTTCAGATGGAAGTCCATAAAACTTGCAGTTTTGTTGCATTAAAGCAACTAGCTGAGGTTTCAGCTCAAAGTTATTGGCTCCAATGGCAGGAATGGAGATGCTTCTTCCATCAAACTTGGACGTTGGCTTAGTGAAGTCACCAAGCATTCTCCTTGCATTATTATTATTATTTTCGGCTGCCATTTCTTTCTCTTGTTCGAAAATTTCAAGAAGGTCTCTTCTGGATTGTTGTAATTTAGCTTCTCTTAATTTTCTCTTCAGAGTCCTTTCAGGTTCTGGATCTATTTCAACAAGAGTGCCTTTATCCCTGTTCCTGCTCATATGAAAGAGAAGAAAACAAGAAAAGAAGAGGAATCCTCTATGTCACAGTATAGAGATTCCTTTATGTTAGTAGAAAGAGAAAGGGGTAGAAGAATGAAGAATGGATTCGGATTTTGGATGAAGAGAGGTGAAGAGAAATGTTAGTAATTAAATAATTAAATAGAAGAAGAGAAGAGAGAGAGATTTCGAAAATAATTTTGAAAAGGGGTTAGTGATTTTCGAAAATTAGAGATAAATGTAATTTAAAATTAAAATTTGAAACAATTAGTTAATTAAAAAGAATTTTTGAAAAAGAGAGAGATATTTTCGAAAATAGAAGAGAGAGAAGTAGTTAGGTGATTTTGAAAAAGATAAGAAACAAACAAAAAGTTAGTTGGTTGGTTGAAAACGATTCGAAATCAAAATTTAAAAAGATAAAAGGATGAGAAGTTAGATAAGATATTTTGAAATTAAATTTTTGAAAAAGATAAGACAAAAAGATAAAAAGATTTTTAAGAAAAAGATATTTTGAAAAAGATTTAATTTTTAAAGTTACTTAACTAACAAGAAACTACAAGATAAGATTCTAGAACTTAAAGATTGAACCTTTCTTAACAAGAAAGTAACAAACTTCAAATTTTTGAACCAATCACATTAATTGTTAGTTAATTTTTGAAAATATGATATAAAGATAAGGAAAAGATTTTGAAAATATTTTGAAAAAGATTTTTGAAATTTTCGAAAATTATATAAAAAAAAATTGAAAAAGATATGATTTTTTGAAAAAGATTTTGAAAAGATAAGATTTTTAAAATTGAAAATTTTGACTTGACTTGTAAGAAACAACTAATTTTGAAAATATTTGACCAAGTCAACCCAAAATTTCGAAATTTTGGAGGGAAATAAGGAAAAGATATTTTTGATTTTTAAAATTTTTTTAAAGAAAAACACAAAAATGACCCAAAACATGAAAATTTTGGATCAAGACACAAGATGCATGCAAGAATGCTATGAATGTCAAGATGAACACCAAGAACACTATGAAGATCATGATGAACATCAAGAACATAATTTTGAAAAAATTTTTGATGCAAAGAAAACATGCAAGACACCAAACTTAGAAATCTTTAATGTATGAAAAATATGAATGCAAAAATGCACATGAAAAACAACCAAAAACACAAAATAAGAAATTATCAAGATCAAACAAGAAGACTTGTCAAGAACAACTTGAAGATCATGAAGAACACTATGAATGCATGAGATTTTCGAAAAATGCAAGAAAAATTTTAAAAGCATGCAATTGACACCAAACTTAAAAATTGACTCAATACTCAAACAAGAAACATAAAATATTTTTGATTTTTATGATTTTCTAATTTTTTTTGGATTTTTATTATTATTTTTCAAAAATAAAGTTTAAAAACTCGAAAAATAAAAGAAAAATTTTGAAAAAAAAAATTTGAAAAGAAAATTACCTAATCTGAGCAACAAGATGAACCGTCAGTTGTCCATACTCGAACAATCGCCGGCAACGGCGCCAAAAACTTGGTGGACGAAATTGTGATCCTTATGTTCTAATTATTTTGAGATGAAGGCTTCTAAGGGGCAGCAGCTGAATTCACAACTCCGTTCAACTAACCAGCAAGTGTACTGGGTCGTCCAAGTAATAAACCTTACGTGAGTAAGGGTCGAATCCACAGAGATTGTTGGTATGAAGCAAGCTATGGTCACCTTGTAGATCTCAGTCAGGCGAATTAAACATTATTTATGGGTTCGAGGATAGGAATAATAAAATAGAAAATAAATAATAAAAAGGATAGAAATACTTATGTAGATTCATTGGTGAGAATTTCAGATAAGTGTATGGAGGTGCTGTATGACTCACGGACGTCTGCCTTCCCACTGCTTCTACTCAATCCTTCTTACTCCTTTCCATGGCAAGCTTTGTATAGGGGTTCACCATCAGCTGTGGCTACTTTCATCCTCACGGGAAAATATCCTATGCGGCTGTCACTCGCACAGCTAATCAGTCTGGAGGCATCACCCATGGTTGATGGCTACATCCCATCCTCGCAGTGAAAACTAATGCTCACGCACTCTGTCACAGTACGGCTAATCACCGGTTGGTTCCCGCTCCTACTGGAGTAAAATCCCTTGATTCTTTTGCGTTTGTCACTAACACCCAGCAGGTTGCAAGTTTGAAGCACGTCACAGTCATTCATTACTGGAATCCTACTCGGAATACCACAGACAAGGTTAGACTTTCCGGATTCCCAGGATCCTACTCGGAATACCACAGACAAGGTGAGACTTTCCGGATCCTCATAAATGCCGCCATCCATCTAGCTTATACCACGAAGATTCTGTTGGGGAATCTAAGAGATACACATTCAAGCTCGGTTGCATGTGGAACGGAAGTGGTTGTCAATCACGCGCGTTCATAAGTGAGAATAATAATGAGGGTTATCTAACTCATCACATTCATCATGTTCTTGGGTACGAATGAATATCTTGGAATAAGAATAAGATAGAGACCGAATAAAAGAAAATAGAACTTCATTGATACTTGAGGTACAGCAGAGCTCCACACCCTTAATCTATGGTGTGCAGAAACTCCACCGTTGAAAATACATAAGTGAAAGAGGTTCAGGCATGGCCGAATGGCCAGCCCCCAAAACGTGATCAATGATCCCCTAAGATGAAGAATAAAACAAAACTGAGATCAAAGATGTCTAATACAATAGATAAATGTCCTATATATACTAGACTAGCTCCTAGGGTTTACATGAGTAAGTAATTGATGCATAAATTCACTTCCGGGGCCCACTTGGTGTGTGCTTGGGCTGAGCTTGATCAATCCACGAGCTGAGGCTTCTCTTGGAGTTGAACTCTGAGTTATGACGTGTTTTGGGCGTTTAACTTCGGATTATGACGTTTTTCTGGCGTTTAACTCCAGACAGCAGCATGAACTTGGCGTTTAACGCCAAGTTACGTCGTCATTCTTCGAATAAAGTATAGACTATTATATATTGCTGGAAAGCCCTGGATGTCTACTTTCCAACGCCGTTGAGAGCGCGCCATTTGGAGTTCTGCAGCTCCAAAAAATCCATTTCGAGTGCAGGGAGGTCAGAATCCAACAGCATCAGCAGTCCTTTTGTCAGCCTTTTTCAGAGTTTTGCTCAAATCCCTCAATTTCAGTCAGAATTTACCTGAAATCACAGAAAAACACACAAACTCATAGTAAAGTCCAGAAATGTGAATTTAACATAAAAATTAAGGAAAACATCCCTAAAAGTAGCTTGAATTTGCTAAAAACTACCTAAAAACAATGCCAAAAAGCGTATAAATTATCCGCTCATCAAGGATCAAAACTTTTAATAAGAATTCCAGGAATCATGCAATTCTAGTCTAAAGCTTTAGTCTAAAAAGATTAGACATGGCTAGCCAAGCTTCAGCAGGACATTACATTCAAGAGCTAAATTGATGAAAATCAATCAGCTTTGGTGATGATAAAAACATCACCTTGAAACTCTAGAATTCATTCTTAAAAATTCTGAAGAAAAATACCTAATCTAAGCAACAAAATGAACCGTCAGTTGTCCAAACTCGAACAATCCCCGACAACGGCGCCAAAAACTTGGTGCACGAAATTGTGATCATCAATGGTGCCATCAACATGGTACACTCAATTGCAATCTAACTCTTTATCACAACTTTGCACAACTAACTAGCAAGTGCACTGGGTCGTCCAAGTAATAAACCTTACGTGAGTAAGGGTCTCTCCCACGGAGATTGTTGGTATGAAGCAAGCTATGGTCATCTTGTAAATCTCAGTCAGGCAGATTCAAATGGTTATAGATGATTTATGAATCAAGCATAAAATAAAGATAGAGATACTTATGTAATTCATTGGTGAGAATTTCAGATAAGCCTATGGAGATGCTTTGTCCCTTCCGTCTCTCTGCTTTCCTACGGTCTTCATCCAATCCTTCTTACTCCTTTCCATGGCAAGTTGTATGTTGGGCATCACCGTTGTCAATGGCTACAGTCCCGTCCTCTCAGTGAAAATGTTCAACGCACTCTGTCACAGCACGGCTAATCATCTGTCGGTTCTCAATCAGGTTGGAATAGAATCTAGTGATTCTTTTGCGTCAGTCACTAACGCCCAGCCTTCAGAAGTTTGAAGCTCGTCACAGTCATTCAATCCTCAAATCCTACTCAGAATACCACAGACAAGGTTTAGACCTTCCGGATTCTCTTGAATGCCGCCATCAATTCTAGCTTATACCACGAAGATTCCGATTAAGGGATCTAAGAGATATCCACTCAATCTAAGGTAGAACAGAGGTGGTTGTCAGGCACACGTTCATAGGTGAGAATGATTATAAGTGTCACAGATCATCACATTCATCAAGTTGAGGAACAAGTGATATCTTAGAACAAGAATAAGCCGAATTGAATAGAAGAACAATAGTAACTGCATTAATACTCTAGGTACAGCAGAGCTCCACACCTTAATCTATGGTGTGTAGAAACTCCACCGTTGAAAATACATAAGAACAAGGTCTAGGCATGGCCAAATGGCCAGCCTCCCAAAGAGGGTTCAATCATAAAAGGTCCTATTTGTAGAGAACTAGTAGCCTAGGGTTTTCAAAGATGAGTAAATGACATAAAAATCCACTTCCGGGCCCACTTGGTGTGTGCTTGGGCTGAGCATTGAAGCTTTCATGTGTAGAGACTTTTCTTGGAGTTAAACGCTAGCTTTTGTGCCAGTTTGGGCGTTTAGCTCCCATTCTTGTGCCAGTTCCGGCGTTTTACGCCAGAATTCTTGAGCTGACTTGAAACGTCTGTTTGGGCCATCAAATCCCAGGCAAAGTATGAACTATTATACATTGCTGGAAAGCCCAGGATGTCTACTTTTCAAAGAAGTTGAGAGCGCGCCAATTGGGCGTCTGTAGCTCCAGAAAATCCACTTCGAGTACAGGGAGGTCAGAATCCAACAGCATCTGCAGTCCTTTTCAGCCTCTGAATCAGATTTTTGCTCAGGTCCCTCAATTTCAGCCAAAAAATACCTGAAATCACAGAAAAACACATAAACTCATAGTAAAGTCCAGAAAAGTAAATTTTAACAACAAACTAATAAAAATATAATAAAAACTAACTAAAACATACTAAAAACAATGCCAAAAAGCGTATAAATTATCCGCTCATCAGTAATTGTTCCCCTTTTTGATGTTATTCAACAAGTACCTAAATACGTAAAGTTTCTAAAAGAATTGTGCATACATAAAGATAAAATTAATGAATTAGAAACTATTCCTTTAGGTAGTTCTATATCTACTTTAATGGAAAATATACCTGAAAAATGTAGTGATCCAGGCCCATATATGGTTAACTGTACCATTGGAGGTGTGATATTTTCTGACTGTATGTGTGATTTAGGAGCGTACGTAAGTCTTATGCCCTTGTCTATATATAATGCTTTAAGGCTCCCTCCCTTAAAAAGGTCGGCAGCTCGTTTTGTGTTAGCAGATAAAAGCATTATTACAGTAGTTGGAATTGCTGAAGATGTGCTAGTGAGCATTAAGGGGATCACGTTTTTGGTGTACGAAATTGTGATCATCAATGGCGCCATCAACATGGTACGCTCAATTGCAATCTCAACTCTTTATCACAACTTCGCACAACTAACCAGCAAGTGCACTGGGTCGTCCATGTAATAAACCTTACGCGAGTAAGGGTCGATCTCACGGAGATTGTTGGTATGAAGCAAGCTATGGTCATCTTGTAAATCTCAGTCAGGCGGATTCAAATGGTTATGGAGGATTGATAATTAAAAGATGAATAAAACATAAAATAAAGATAGAGATACTTATGTAATTCATTGGTGAGAATTTCAGATAAGCGTATAGAGATGCTTTGTCCCTTCCGTCTCTCTGCTTTCCTACTGTCTTCATCCAATCCTTCTTACTCCTTTCCATGGCAAGCTGTGTGTTGGGCATCACCGTTGTCAATGGCTACAGTCCCGTCCTCTTAGTGAAAATGTTCAACGCGCTCTGTCACAGCACGTCTATTCATCTGTCGGTTCTCGATCATGTCGGAATAGAATCCAGTGATTCTTCTGCGTCTGTCACTAACGCCCCACAATCGCGAGTTTGAAGCTCGTCATAGTCATTCAATCCTTGAATCCTACTCAGAATACCACAGACAAGGTTTAGACCTTCCGGATTCTCAAGAATGCCGCCATCAATTCTAGCTTATACCACGAAGATTCTGTTTAAGGAATCCAAGAGATATCCACTCAATCTAAGGTAGAACGGAGGTGGTTGTCAGGCACACGTTCATAGGTGAGAATGATGATGAGTGTCACGGATCATCACATTCATCAAGTGGAGGGACAAGTGATATCTTAGAACAAGAATAAGCTGAATTGAATAGAAGAACAATAGTAATTGCATTAATACTCGAGGTATAGTAGAGCTCCACACCTTAATCTATGGTGTGTAGAAACTCCACCGTTGAAAATACATAAGAACAAGGTCTAGGCATGGCCGTGAGGCCAGTCCCATGATCTAAGATAGCATAAGACTACTCGAAGATAGCTACCAAGATGATCTAAGAACTAGACGTCCAAAGATGAAAATACACTAGCAAAAGGTCCTATTTATAGAGAACTAGTAGCTTAGGGTTTACAAAAATGAGTAAATGACGTAAAAATCCACTTCCTGGCCCACTTGGTGTGTGCTTGGGCTGAGCATTGAAGCTTCTATATGTAGAGACTTTTCTTGGAGTTAAACGCTAGCTTTTGTGCCAGTTTGGGCGTTTAACTCCCACTTTTGTGCCAGTTCCGGCGTTTAATGCCAGGAATTCTGAAGCTGATTTAGAACGCTAGTTTGGGCCATCAAATCTCGGGCAAAGTATGGACTATTATATATTTCTGAAAAGCCCAGGATGTTTACTTTCCAACGCAATTAAGAGCGCGCCAATTAGGCTTCTGTAGCTCCAGAAAATCCACTTTGAGTACAGGGAGGTCAGAATCCAACAGCATCTGCAGTCCTTTTCAGCCTCTGAATCAGATTTTTGCTCAGGTCCCTCAATTTCAGCCAGAAAATATCTGAAATCACAGAAAAACACACAAACTCATAGTAAAGTCCAGAAAAGTGAATTTTAAATAAAAACTAATAAAAATATAATAAAAACTAACTAAAACATACTAAAAATAATGCCAAAAAGCGTATAAATTATCCGCTCATCAGTTTTCCATTGACTTCTATATTTTGGAGATGCCCCAAAATGACTCAGGAAAGCCTTCATCTATCCTGCTTGGAAGACCATTTTTGAAAACTTCGAAGTTCAAGTTGGATGCCTTTTTGGGAACCTATTCTATTGAGGTAGATGGCAGAACAGTGAGCTTCAATCTGGATGAAACTATGAAGCATCCCCCAGAAGATTACTCCATATTCCAATGTGACATCATTGATGAAATTATAGTTGCAACTCACCAGGAAGAAATGAAAGAGAGTCACATGGAGCAAGATCCAAGTGTGGGGACACCCTCTAAACATACTGAAGATTCATTACCATTTTCACCAGCCCCAGATGATCCAGAGCCAAACCATGAAGAGAAAATGGAATTAAAGCCCCTTCCTCCACACCTCAAGTATGCTTACCTTGATGACAAGCAGAAGTTTCTAGTTATCATTGCGAGGGAACTCACTTCCCAACAAGAAGAACAACTGCTTAGTGTATTGAGGACGCATAAGAAAGCAATTAGATGGAGCTTGGCGGATATAGTAGGAATCAACCCTCAAGTTTGTGAACACAGAATATTCTTAGAAGTAGGAGCAAAGCCTGTCCGTCAACCTCAGAGAAGATTGAATCCAACCATCTTATAAGTTGTCAAGAAGGAAGTGACCAGACTACTTGAAGTAGATATCATTTATTCCATCTCAGATAGCGAATGGGTAAGTCCAATACAAGTGGTGCCCAAGAAGTCTGGAGTCACAATAATAAGAAATGAGCAGGGAGAACTTCTGACAACCAGAGTGCAGAACGCATGGAGAGTTTGCATTGACTACAGGCGTCTCAACCAAGCCACTCGCAAGGATCATTACCCCTTGCCATTCATTGATTAGATGCTTGATCGCCTGTCAGGTAAATCTCATTACTACTTTTTAGATGGTTATACAGGTTATTTTCAAATCCATATAGCTCCTGAAGATTAGGAAAAGACTACTTTTACATGTCCTTTTGGGACTTATGCTTATAAAAGAATGCCCTTTGGCTTATGCAATGCACCAGCTACTTTCCAAAGGTGTATGATGAGTCTTTTCTCTGATCTCATTGAGACCTGTATGGAACTTTTTATGGATGACTTTTAGCGTATATGGTAATTCATTTAGCCTTTGCTTGGATAGTTTATCTAGAGTATTGGACAGGTGTGTTAGTTCAAACCTTGTTTTAAATTTTGAAAAGTGTCATTTTATAGTGAAACAAGGAATTGTTCTAGGACATGTTGTTTCTGATACTGGTATCTCTGTAGACCCAGCAAAGGTGGATGTTATTTCTAGTTTACCTTATCCCTCCTCTGTGAGGGAAGTCCGTTCGTTCTTTGGCCATGCAGGTTTTCACAGAAGATTCATTAAGGACTTCAGTAAGGTAGCACTACCCTTATCCAGACTATTGTAGAAAGACATTGAGTTCGAGTTCAGTGAAGATTGCAAACAATTGTTTGATAAGCTGAAGACTGCCCTGACTCAAGCTCTGATTGTGAGGGGACCAGACTGGAGTCAATCATTTGAAATCATGTGTGATGCCTCAAATCATGCAGTAGGAGCAGCACTAGCTCAGCATGAAGGTAACGATCCTTTTGTAATTGCTTATGCATCTAAAACTTTAGATGCTGCTCAATCTAATTACACTACTACTGAAAAAGAGCTTCTAGCTATTGTTTTTGCTCTGGATAAATTCCGAGCCTATTTACTTGGTACTAAGGTAGTAGTGTACTCAGACCATGCAGCTCTAAAATATTTATTAGCTAAAAAGGAGTCTAAACCAAGGCTAATACGTTGGATGCTACTGCTGCAAGAATTCGATTTGGAAATTAAAGATAGGAGTGGTAACCAAAATTTAGTGGCAGACCACTTGAGTCGCCTTGAGCACATTAAAGATGACTCCATTCCCATCAATGATAATTTCCCATTTGATAGCTTACAAGCAGTATCTGATGTAGTCCTTGGTATGCACCTGTAGCTAATTATCTGGTTAGCCACACTTTTCCTCCCGATTTTACTAAACATCAGATAGACAAGATGAAAAGCGAGTCAAAATATTATGTATGGGATGATCCATATTTATGGAGGTGTGGTGCTGACCAAGTAATTAGATGATGTGTACCTCAATCAAAATTCCAGTCCATTTTAGAGGCCTGCCACTCATCTGAGAGTGGAGGACACTTTGGCCCTCAACGAACAGCTAGAAAAGTTTTAGACTGTGGATTCTGGTGGCCTACTCTTTTTAAAGATGCTGCTAACCTTTGTAAATCTTGTTCTCCTTGCCAAAGATTTGGTAATATATCCCAGAGGGATGAAATGCCTCAACAAATTAAGCTTTTCTGTGAAATTTTTGATGTTTGGGGCATTGACTTCATGGGTCCATTTCCAAATTTTCATGGTCACCTCTATATACTGTTAGCTGTAGATTATGTTTGTAAATGGGTGGAAACAATTCTAACTCGTACTGATGATGCTAACACTGTTGTTTCCTTTGTTAGAAACCATACTATTTGTCACTTTGGATCACCACGAGCAATCGTGAGCGATCAAGGCACTCACTTTTGTAACAGGAGACTAACAGGATTACTGAAGAGGCATGGGATCATTCATAAAGTATCAACAGCCTATCATCCCCAGACTAATGGGTAAGCTGAGGTGTCTAACAGAGAGATAAAGCGCATACTGCAAAAGATAGTCAAGCCTCATAGAAAGGACTGGAGCACCAGGCTCCAAGATGCGCTTTGGGCATATCGGACAGCATATAAGACACCAATCGGGATGAGTCCTTTCCGCTTAGTTTATAGAAAGGCCTGTCATCTCCCAGTTGAGTTAGAACACAAAGCCTTCTGGGCAGTAAAGGAATGCAACATGGACTATGAGAAAGCTGGAGCTAAACAGAAGTTGCAACTGCAAGAATTAGAGAACCTTCGCCTAGAAGCTTATGAAAATTCCAGGCTGTATAAAGAGAAGGTGAAAGCTGTGCATGACAAGAACATCAAGAGAAGAGAGAACCTAGGGACTTAGTCCCCCTTTACAACTCCAGAATGCGGCTCATGCCAGGCAAGCTGAGATCCAGATGAGATGGTCCTTATCGAGTAGAGAAGGCAGAACCATACGGAGTCTTTCACTTGAGCCATCCTTCAAGCCCTGAACTTATAAAGGTCAATGGACACCGTTTGAAGTTATTCCATGGCAAAAAGATGGCAAAAAACTAGGAGCTAGAGATCTTCCTCTTAGAGGATCCACCCACAGCAGAAGACTGAGCTAGTGGAGCGTCAAACTTAAGGATTTTAAACCAAAGTGCTGGGTGGGAGACAACCCACCATGGTATGATCGTTCTTTTCCCTCCCTTTAATTTCCTTTTCAATAACTCTTCTCAGTACTAATTTCTATAGTCTGCATTTGCATTTCCATGTTAAAAAAAAGAAAGAAGAAATCGCACGCGACGCGCCAGCGTCGCCGACGCGTCCGCGTCGCCAGTGCATTGGGATGAAAAGAAAATTGAACAGAGAGTCACGCAAAAGTGTGGCTGGAGGCGTGCCTTTGGCACAAATTGCTCCACGCGACCGCGTCGTCGCTGACGCGTCCGCGTCATGTGCGCAATGGCCTCTCCACTCATTTGCGTCACCCACGTGAACGCGTGGCCCTGCAATTCAACATAAAAAGGGTGTATGGCAGTAAGTTGAGCTGGCATTGGGCTAGACTCGTGCTAGACGCACAAGCCCTACCACGCGTACGCATGCCCCACGCGTCCGTGCCATTTTCCAAATTTGGCCATTCACGTGATCGCGTCAACCACGTGACTGTGTCACCCTAAAATTTGGCAAATTGAGTTCACACAGAGGGTTGTGCGAGCGCGAGGCTGCCCTCGCGCCACTAGCTTAAATCATGTCACGCGTCTGCGTCAGCTCATTTAAGCACTATCCGCGCGAACGCGTGACCCACGCGTCCGCGTCGAATGCGCCGCACAACTTATCTAAATCTGCCAATATATCTTATCTTTTTCTTCTCCAAATCCTACTTTTTCTTTCCCTTTCTTATTTCTTTCTTTGCCCTTCCTCCTTCTTCCTCCTTCCTTCTTTCTCACTTTCTACTTCCTCTTTCTCACCACCATTACCAAGGTTTTTCTTTTCTTCTTCCCTCCTTACTTTTCTATTCTTCTTCTTATTTTTATGTTTTCTTCTTCTTTTTCTTCCTATTTTCACTATCCATGTTTTCTCTCTCTTTCTTTTTCTTTTTAATGGTGTTGGAAATTTATTTGGGTCATTATTTCCTATATTTTGCTTGTGGATTGTTACGGAATTGTTTAACAATTATATATTATTTTTATAGGGTTGCTTGCATGTTCAATTTAATACTTTCAAATACCTTATTTACCATGCATGCTATGTGTTTGTGAAAACGCCCGTATGGCTTTATGCACTATTTTTAGATTTCTTTTAATTTACTACTCTAAATACTTGCTTTTCACCAAAACCCTTCTTATATTTTATTAATTAAATATAATTGTTATTACAAACAGATTCTTAGTTTGACAAGCTTGGTAATCTAACTTGGACATTGAATGCTTGATCTATGCTACTCATTCCTTTGTTGGCATGCCAATAAACACCTTGCATTTAACTGTCATCATATGCACTTGCTGTATTTCCATTGTTGACTTTCACGTGTAGTCATGACCATGTGTTAACGTCATTCTTCTTTACTGTGCATTGATTACCACCTTTCCCGTTCTCTTCCTTGCTCTAACCCTAGACGTTTTAACGTACTCCCTTTTTTCTTTTTTAGGATGGCCACCAAGAAAGGCAAGGAAAAAGCTACCCCCAAATCAACAGCAAGGAGAGGAACAAAAAGAGCATTAGTGGCAGAGCCATCTTCCACTGCAGTTAAGCCCTCAACAAAAAGAATTAAGAGGATTATAAAGATCGATGAAAAAGAGAAAGCCTTCCCAGCAAAGGACACTGCGCGATTTTCCAACCGCTACTGTGAGCAGAAGTTCCCCATCCTGGCAGAAAGGAGTTACAACAATGATTACCTTCTTATCCTCTGATAAGCGGATAATTTATACGCTTTTTAGCATTGTTTTTAGTATATTTTTAGTATATTTTAGTTAGTTTTTATTATATTTTTATTAGTTTTTAGTTAAAATTCACTTTTTTGGACTTTACTATGAGTTTGTTTATTTTTCTGTGATTTCAGGTATTTTCTGGCTGAAATTGAGGGATCTGAGCAAAAATCTGATTCAGAGACTGAAAAGGACTGCAGATGCTGTTGGATTCTGACCTCCCTGCACTCAAAGTGGATTTTCTAGAGCTACAGAAGCCCAATTGGCGCGCTCTCAACGGCGTTGGAAAGTAGACATCCTGGGCTTTCCAGCAATGTATAATAGTCCATACTTTGCCCGAGATTTGATGGCCCAAACCGGCGTTGCAAATCAGCTTCAGAATTCCCAGCGTTTAACGCTGGAACTGGCATAAAAATTGGAGTTAAACGCCCAAACTGGCATAAAAGCTGGCGTTTAACTCCAGAAAGAGTCTCTACACGAAAATGCTTCAATGCTCAGCCCAAGCACACACCAAGTGGGCCCGGAAGTGGATTTTTCTGTCATTTACTCATTTCTGTAAACCCTAGGTTACTAGTTCACTATTAATAGGATCTTTTGACATTGTATCTGGACCTCATGACACTTTACACGTTTCTCATTGTATCTTCTATGGCATGAGGCTCTGAATCCCATGGTTGGGGGTGAGGAGCTCTGCTGTGTCTTGATGGATTAATGCAATTACTACTGTTTTTCATTCAATCATGCTTGCTTCTATCCTAAGATATCACTTGTTCCTAAACCTGATGAATGTGATGATCCGTGACACTCATCATCATTCTCAACTATGAACGTGTGCCTGACAACCACCTCCGTTCTACCTTAGATTGAGTAGATATCTCTTGGATTCTTTAATCGGAATCTTCGTGGTATAAGCTAGAATTGATGGCGGCATTCAAGAGAATCCGGAAGGTCTAAACCTTGTCTGTGGTATTCTGAGTAGGATTCAATGATTGAATGACTGTGACGAGCTTCAAACTCGCGATTGTGGGGCGTTAGTGACAGACGCAAAAGAATCACTGGATTCTATTCCGACATGATCGAGAACCGACAGCTGGATAGCCGTACCGTGACAGGGTGCGTTGAACATTTCCACTGAGAGGATGGGAGGTAGCCATTGACAACGGTGAAACCCTACATATAGATTGCCATGGAAGGAGCCTTGCGTGTTTGAAGAAGAAGACAGTAGGAAAGCAGAGGTTCAGAAGACAGAGCATCTCCAAAACCTCAACCTATTCTCCATTACTGCAAAACAAGTACTTATTTCATGTTCTTTTGCTTTTCACAATCAATCCTGATAATTTTTGATATCCTGACTAAGAGTTACAAGATAACCATAGCTTGCTTCAAGCCGACAATCTCCGTGGGATCGACCCTTACTCACGTAAGGTATTACTTGGATGACCCAGTGCACTTGCTGGTTAGTTGTGCGGGATTGCAAAAGTGTGATTGCAATTTCGTGCACCATCCTCCCGCCCCGTATTGCTGAATTTGTTGAGCCGCGAATTGAGCGACGACACTGGGGATTCCTACAGAGACAGCCATGGCAGGTTAATCTTTCATGGGTAGTTGAGTTCTACTCCAATTTTCACCTGCCAACCCTGCAGTCTGTATATGTCCGTCAGAAACAAGTCCCCATTATAGAAGAGGCCATTCAATGAGCCTTAGATCTCCCCCCTGCTCCAGAAGGACTGGACGCATTTCAAAAAGCCGCACTCAAGCGCCAGACGTACCAATTTGTCTAGGATGTTGTTCTCAGAGTTATCGCACAACCTGGCAGCAGATGATTTTTTGGATACCATCGTTCCTGGCCTAAGGGAATCTCGGCTTCCGCTCTTACCTTGGAGGCTCGCGTATGGGCATATATTATGTTCCATTACGTCTTTCCGAGGACTTATAAGTCCTCCTTCACTGCAGACATGGCCGTTCTACTATGGTGCACCCTTACAGACCAGCCTCTGAACCTCCCAAGACACATCCGGAATGCCATGGGACACGTACAAATTGCGGGCAACCTACCTTTTCCTGCCTTGGTCTCAGATCTTATCTCAGCAGCCGAAGTCTCCTACAGAGCTAGGGACACCAAAGCCATGCTTCCACGGGAAGATCAGTACGTCCCTAACGGGAAATATCTCAGGCCACCGATAGCCACTACTAGCCAGTCTACAGAATAAGCTGCAGACATTCCTCCTTCAACACCACAAGCACCTTCATCAAGTCAGTTGCTCCAGCAAATACTAGAGAGGTTGGACTGGCAACAACAGAAAGCAAAGCTACGAGAGCGTTGCAACCAGCGCCGTTTCAAATACCTCAAGGAGCTACTCATAGGCAACCACAGACCCGACAAAGACCCAGACACTCCGGACTCCACTTCCTTTACCAGCACAGGGAGCCATGACGGTCCCGACTGTGGAGATACTGCTACCAGCCCACCTTTGTTCCTGACAGATGGCACCGAAGACGGTGCAAAGCCTTAAGTGTGGGGAGGTCGGTCAGTACCTGACTTCCGGAGGTAATTTCTCTTCCCTAACACCAATTTCTTTTTTTAGAATAGGATAGATTGCATAATAATAGGTTAATTGCATGCATGTTCTACTTGATTGAAAAGATAATAAGTTTCTTTTAAGACCCTGTTTTTGAAAAATTTCATTAATTTAAATCAAAACCTTTATGCTAAATTTGTTTGAATTTGTAATTGGAACATGGTTTTTGAGCTAAAGAACACACAACCCGTGAGACTTTGAGCCTAAATACATGGTTACATTATTTAACCATAAATATTTTTTTTCTTGTGTGTTTACTTCTCTATGATTGTAATATGAATTTTGTTTTATCCTATATGTCCAATGTTAATGTGTTATATGCATGCATATGATTGAGGCCATTGTTTGTTAGCTCACTTATCCCAAATAAGCCTACCCTTTTAATTACCTTTGTTAGCCACTTTGAGCCGTTTTAACCCCATTTGTTCTACACTTTACCACATTACTAGCCTTAAGTAGAAAAATAATTAAATATCTCAATTGAATCTCTGGTTAGCTTAAGATAGAGATCGTGTGTTAATTGAGTATGAAAAGATTGTGGGAACAAATGGTAATAAAGGAATGTGTCATGATAAAATAATGGGAATTTGGGTACCTACTCATGTGAAACTATAAAAGAAATTTAAAAATCTATGTGCATTGATAAGCTATGTTTATTAAAAATATTTATTTTAATAAATAAGGGGGCAAAATTACCCCAATGATAAGTTAAAGTTCAACAATCAATGCACATGTGATAAAATTAAAATAAAGGTTGATGCATGAGTATGGGATGTGAAAAGGAAATTCTGGGTAGCTAGGTATGAAATTTGAAGTTATATAGAATATACATATATAATTAGGTGAAGGCTTGAGTTAATTAAAGATTCATTTTATAAGCTCATTTAGCCATATATACCCTTACCCTTACCTTAGCCCCATTACAACCTTGAAAAGACCTCATGATGTTTGCATTGGTACATTAAATGTTGTTGATTGGTTAGGTGAAGAACAAAAATTAGAGAGCATGATTAGAGAAGGATAGAGTGCTTACCCTATACACTAGAGAGATTAGAGTACACACACACCATCAGTAAGGGTCCACTGCTTGATTCCATGTCCCCTACTTTCACGAGCTATCTTCTTACAAATTTACCTGCTTTTACTGTGTGATTTGAACTAGTGGAATCTGCTCCATATTTTGTCTTAGAGAACTTATTTATTTTTAATCAGATAGACAAAATCATATAGTTGCATTGCATTGCATGAGTCTTACATGTCCCTATTCATTTAGATTTATCTCCTTCAACTAAGCATGAGGACATGCTAATGTTTAAGTGTGGGGAGATTGATAAACCATTATTTTATGATTTATATTGTGTTTAATTGAGTGGTTTTATTAAGTCTTCACCCACTTATTCATATGATTTGCATGTATTTACAATTCCTTCCCAAAATTGTTCTATGATTGAAAACTTGCTTCCTAAGGATCTTTTAATTGTATATTCTTATTCTCCTTTATACCATTTGATATCGTGATCTGTGTGTTAAGTGTTTCAGGATTTATAGGGTAGGAATGGCTTAGAAAATGGAGAGGAAGCTTGCAAAGATGGAAGGAACACAAGAAATTGAGGAGACGACCAGCGAGAAGTGACGCGGGCGCATGGCTCACGCGACCGCACGAAATGGAGTAAATCGCAGTGACGCGCTCGCGTGCCTGACGCGACCGCGTGGATTGGAAGCTGCACGAGTGACACGAATGCGTGGATGACGCGCATGCCACGGAAAATTCTGAGTGACGCGAACGCGTGGATGACGCGGTCGCGTGACGTGCGCGATCTGCAGAATTACAGAAGTCGCTGGCATAGAGTCTGGGCCGCGTTTTAACCTAGTTTTCGGCCCAGAAATGCAGATTAGAGCCAGGAAACATGCAAAGACAAGGGAGAACATTCATTCTGCATAATTTCTAGTTTTTAGATTTGATTCTACTCCTCTTCTAGGTTTTTCTATATACATTCATAATTTAGGATTTGAAGATTTTGGCTTTGGTGATTGAGAAGAGTCTACCTCCGGAACTGGTCATTCTAGTTTGTTTACCTACTTTTTATTTACTCTTCCATATTCTTAATTTATCCAGAGTTGACATTGGATTACTTTTAGAGTTCATTAATACAAGACTATTTTTATTTTTTATTGATCTCTTTGATTATTCTTTATCATGTCTCTTTTTATTTTCCCTCTTAATTTTGTGAAGTCTATATTTATGATGATGGAGTAGTTGCCCAACTTGATTGGGAGTTGATTAAAAGGAGAACCTTGAGTTGGAATACTCAAGAGTTCAATTGTAATTGGTTCGTTGTTGGTTGACTTGTTAGTCACTAACTCTAATCCTTCCCAAGGGAGAGGATTAGGACTTGTGAATAGAAGTTGACTTTTAACTTGACTTTCCTTCATTCGTTGAGGGTTAACTAAGTAGAAACAACTACTAATTATTAATTGATTTTGAGAAAATTCCAACAAGGATAGAACTTCCAATTAATCTTCTCCTGGTCAAGATTTTTATTTAAAATACATAAATTCTCTAATTTAATTTTCTGTTCATCAAACAAAAAACCATTTTGAAAAACCTCTGATTAGTAAAATAGCACATCTTCCTGCAGCTCGTTGGGAGACGACCTGGGACTCATACTCCCAGCATTTTATTTCTAAAATTTGTGACAACTCTTTTCTAAATTGACAAGTAGATTTTTGCTGGTTAAGAACTGTACTTGCAACGCCATTTTTCTTAATAATTTTTATTCTGCTAATTTCCGCCACGTCACTTGACTTAGGGGTTGATTAATTGGGATGCCTTGAGTTATGATACTCAAGTGTTGATCTGTAATTGGGAATTGCTAGCTATCTCAATATTCACCAACTCTAGTCCTTTCCTATGAAGTGACTAGGACTTGTGAATCAAGAGTTAGTGACAACCACTTGACTTTTCTTCAATTGTTAGAGGATAACTAAGTGGAAGCAATGAAACTTTACTATCATACTTGGGAAAGACAACAAGGATAGAAACCCCAATATCTCCCATAACCAAGGCGTTTTATTTCAAATACATAACATCTCTTGTTATTTTCTCATTGCATTAATTTAATTATTTATTTTTCCATTCTCAACCTCAAAAACATTCGAAAAAATCCTAATCAATAATTTGCATCATTATGTTAGCTCTTAGGGAAACGACCCAGGATTCTACTCCCGATTATTTATTATTAATTGTGACACACAATTTAAATTGATAGTGGGAATTTCGTCAGTTAAGACTGTACTTGCAATGCCACTTTTATTAGAATTTCTTAACTGGCATTTTTCCACCCATCAATTTTTGGCGTCGTTGCCGGGGAGTTACATATGCGTGCTAAATAATTGGTTGGTGTAAATATTTTTATATTTACATAATTGCATTTTTTATTTTTATTTGTGTGTTTTTTTCGTTTATTAGTAGTATTTATTATTTATTTTCCTTAGTATATTTTTTTACCATGAGCTCTATGTTTCTTTCATTGAATGACGTGTTCATTACCGGATCCGAGCTTAGCCACATTTGATCCTGAAGTTGGAAAGACCATTTCACGTATTAGGCGAGCTCGGTGTCGGTTAGCCTCTGAGGGTGGTGAAGGGGTTCCACCCAATTCACCAGTCTTATCTGAGGTTGAGTCTGAAGCGTCATTTGAGGAAGAAACTAACTCCTCTCATACTAATTCCATTGATGCCTCTTCTGCTGATTTAAGTTCAGATACTATGGCAGCTCCAAGGAGAATTACTCTCAAGGAAGCGGGAGCTCCGGATTTTACACTACAACCATATCAAGCGCATCATCCGAATTTGACTGCTAATTTTGAAGTGAAGATCGCATTGATTAATCTACTGCCTAAATTCCATGGTTTACCTGCTCAAGAGCCTATCAAGCACCTTAGAGATTTTCAGACAGCTTACTCAACTACTAGGCGGCATGGTGTGGACGAGACTACCGTGTGGTTATATGCCTTCCCATTTTCTCTTGAGGGAAAGGCAAAGGAGTGGTTCTATACTCAACCTGAAGCTGTTGTTACTAATTGGGATCTGCTCAGAAGGGAATTCTTGGACAAGTTCTTCCCAGTGGAGGTCACAGATAGGTTGAGGAAGGAAATTTCCTGCATCATTCAAGGTGAATCAAAGACTCTCTATGAGTATTGGGAATGCTTCAGGAATCTCCTTGACTCGTGCCCCCATCACATGATTGACCAGTTGGTGTTAATTAGCTACTTCTGCCAAGGCATGAAGCCTCAAGACAAGACTATCTTTGATGACGCGAGTAATGGCTCTTTGACAAAGTACAAGACGGCGTCGGAGGCATGGCAACTCATCACCGATCTAGCTGAGTCAACCCGACATACAGGGCAAAGGAATAATCATCCCAAGGCGATTGCAGACATTTCCTCTAGTAGTGAGACCACTTCTCTCACCAAGACTTTGGGAGTGATGACCAATATACTCAAGCAGCTCCAGCTCAAGCAACAACAACCTCCGCCTCCTCCACAAAAACAATGTCAACAGTTAGTCCCTCAAAGAGTCTATGAAATTTGTGCTTGCTACACTCACTACACTAATGAATGTCCAAAACTCCAAGAGGACAACACCTTGGCGGCTACCAATGCTTATTATAACCATCCAAATCAAGGGTACTATTAACAAGGCGGTAACTATAATCAAGGTGGTAACTACAATCAAGGTTGGCAAGACAACCCTAACCAAGGATGGAGAGAAAATCCCAACCAAGGATGGAGAGACAATTTCAACCAAGGATGGAGGGACAACTACAACCAAAGAGGCAGAGACAATGGTGGAAACCAAAGGTGGAATAATAACTACCAACAAAATCAAACTCAACAAAATCAAGGCCAAAGTTACCGAACACCCTGCCAAAGGCAAACTCAAGCATCTCTACTCAACCAACCACAAGCCCCCAAATTACCTACCCCCCTTCTACCTCCAAAGATGAGATGCTTCGCTCTCTTATACAAGGACAAAAATGATTCAAGCCACAATTGCCTCTAGTATCACCAGTCTTACCTCTACCATCCAAGCTCTTCTATCCCGTATAGACCCACCCTCTAACTTAAATACTCAACTTTCAAGCTCCAGTGCACTTCCTTCTCAACCTTTACCCAACCCTGGTGCACGAAATTATGATCACAATGGCGCCAACAACTTGTTACGCACAATTGTAATCTCAACTCTTTTTCACAACTTCGCACAACTAACAAGCAAGTGCACTGGGTCGTCCAAGTAATAAACCTTACGTGAGTAAGGGTCGATCCCACGGAGATTGTCGGCTTGAAGCAAGCTATAGTCATCTTGTAAATCTCAGTCAGGCAGATTCAAATGGTTATGGAGTTTGGATAATTAAAAGATAAATAAACATAAAATAAAGATAGAGATACTTATGTAATTCATTAGTGGGAATTTTAGATAAGCATATGGAGATGCGTTATTCCTTCTGACTCTCTGCTTTCCTACTGTCTTCATTCAATCATTCATGCTCCTTTCCATGACAAGCTGTATGTTGGGGATCACCGTTGTCAATGGCTACCTCCCGTCCTCTCAGTGAAAATGGTCCTCTATAGTTTCTGTATGGCGAATCAATTGTCAGATTTCTCGTCTCGGATAAAAAATATCAGGAACAGCTACCGCATGGCTAATCAGCTGTTGGTTCTCGACCGTGTTGGAATAAGATCCAATGATCCTTTTGCATCTGTCACTATGCCCCACAGTCGCAAGTTTGAAGCTCGTCATAGTCATCCCTTCCCAGATCCTACTCAGAATACCACAAACAAGGTTTAGACTTTCCAGATCTCAAGAATGCTGCCAAGTGTTTCTAGCCTATACCACAAAGATTCTAATCTTGGATTCAGATGCCCCATTATCAGAGGGGAATCGACGTGAATCGTTGATTAGAAACCCAAGAGATAAACACTCTAGCTTTTGTACATAGAACGGGAGTGTCTGTCAGGCACGGGTTCATAAGTGAGAATATTGATGAGTGTCACAGATCATCACATTCATCATGCTGAAGTGTGAGTGAATATCTTAGAATAAGAATAAGCTTGAATTGAATAGAAGAACAAAAGTAATTTGCATTAATACTCGAGGAACAGTAGAGCTCCACACCTTAATCTACGGGGTGTAGAAACTCCACCGTTAAAAATACATAAGTGATAATGGTGTTCATTGGCTTCGGTCCCAGAAAGGGAACCAGAATAACCAAGATGTCTAATACAATGAGAAAATGTAATATTTATACTAAAACTAGTAGCTAAGGTTTACAGAGATAAGTAAACGATGCAGAAATCAACTTCCGGGCCCACTTGGTGTGTGCTTGGGCTGAGTATTGAAGCTTCCATGTGTAGAGACTTTTCTTGGAGTTAAACGCCAGTATTTATGCCAGTTTGGGCGTTTAAGTTCAGCTTCTATCCTGTTTCTGGTGTTTAACGCCAGAATAGGGCAGGAAATTGGCGTTTGAACGCCAGTTTGCATTGTCAAAACTCGAGCAAAGTATGGACTATTATATATTGCTAGAAAGCCCAGGATGTCTACTTTCCAACGCAATTGAGAGCGCGCCATTTAGGTTTGTGTAGCTCCAAAAGATCCATTTCGAGTACTGGGAGATCAGAATCCAATAGCATCAGCATTCCTTTTTCAGCCTCTGAATCAGATTTTTGTTCAAGTCCCTCAATTTCAGCCAGAAAATACCTGAAATCATAGAAAAACACACAAACTCATAGTAAAGTCTAGAAATGTGAATTTTGCTTTAAAAACTAATAAAAATATACTAAAAAATAGCTAGATCCTACTAAAAACTATCTAAAAACAATGCCAAAAAGCGTATAAATTTTCCGCTCATCACAACACCAAACTTAAATTGTTGCTTGTTACCAAGCAACTGAAAACAAAATAGGATAAAAAGAAGAGAATATACAATGAATCTCACAATATCAATGAAACTTAGTCCTAATTAGATGAGCGGGGCTAGTAGCTTTTTGCTTCTGAACAGTTTTGGCATCTCACTTTATCCTTTGAAATTCAGAATGATTGGCATCTATAGGAACTCAGGATTTTGGATAGTGTTATTGATTCTCCTAGTTCAGTATGTTGATTCTTGAACACAGCTACTTTATGAGTCTTGGCCGTGGCCCTAAGCACTTTATTTTTTCCAGTATTACCACCGGATACATAAATGCCATAGACACATTACTAGGTGAACCTTTTCAGATTGTGACTTAGCTTTGCTAAAGTCCCCAATTAGAGGTGTCTAGAGTTCTTAAGCACACTCTTTTGCTTTTGATCACGACTTTAACCACTCAGTCTCAAGCTTTTCACTTGGACCTTCATAACACAAGCACATGGTTAGGGTCAGCTTGATTTAGCCGCTTAGGCCAGAATTTTATTCCTATAGGCCCTCCTATCCATTAATGCTCAAAGCCTTGGATCCTTTTTACCCTTACCTTTTGGTTTAAAGTGCTATTGGCTTTTTCTGCTTGCTTTTTCTTTTCTTTCTTTTTCTTTTTCTTTTTTTTCTTTTTCTCTTTTTTTTGCCACCTTTTTTTCGCTATTTTCTCTTTTTCACTGCTTTTTCTTGCTTCAAGAATCAATTTCATGATTTTATAGATTATCAACAATATTTCTCTTTGTTCATCATTCTTTCAAGAGCCAACAATTTTAACATTCATAAACTTCACTATAAAAAATATGCACTGTTCAAGCATTCATTCAGAAAACAAAAAGTATTGCCACCACATCAAAATAATAAAACTAATTTCAAGGTAAAATTTGAAATCCAAGTACTTCTTGATCTTTTGTAATTAGGCACATTTTTCATTTAAGAGAGGTGAAGGATTCATGGAATTATTCATAGCTTTAAGACATAGATGCTAGACACTAATGATCATGTAATGAAGACACAAACATAGACAAACATAAAGCATCAAATTCGAAAAACAGAAAAATAAGAACAAGAAAATCAAAGAACGGGTCCACCTTAGTGATGGCGGCTAGTTCTTCCTCTTGAAGATCCAATGGAACTCTTGAGCTCCTCTATTTCTCTTTCTTGCCTTTGTTGCTCCTCCCTCATGGCTCCTTGATGTGCAGTCAAATGCTCTACTACTGAGCTATGGACCCTTGAGATAAATCTCTCCATCTCCCATGACTCAAAGGTGGAAGCTTTTGCCTTTCTTTTCATCTTTCTAGAGGTTTTTCCGGCCTTAGCTACCATAAATGGTTATGGAAAAACAAAAAGTAATGCTTTTACCACACCAAACTTAAAAGGTTTGCTCGTCCTCAAGCAAAAGAAGAAAGGAAGAAGGGGAAGAAGAAGAAAATGGAGGAGATGGAGAGAGAGAGTGAATTCGGCCAACGGGGTATAAGGTGA
Source organism: Arachis stenosperma (assembly GCF_014773155.1). Lineage (NCBI taxonomy): Eukaryota > Viridiplantae > Streptophyta > Magnoliopsida > Fabales > Fabaceae > Arachis > Arachis stenosperma. Next base: position 72,635,878 of record NC_080378.1, read on the forward strand.
TTGTGATTTGTGAAAATGAAGGATGGATGAGGGGTTTATATAGGAGTGGGGGGGTTGCGTTCATGTATTTTGGGTTGGGTTTGGGATGGAAAGAATTTTGAATTTTTGGAGGTAAGGGGTTTTTGGGGAAGAGATATGGAGGTGATTGGTGAAGGGTATTTGGGGTAGAGTGTTATGAAAAGGTTTGAGAGAGAGAGAATGAGTTGAGGTTTTTTGGGATAGTTGAGCTGAGGGGTCAGGGACTTCTCATCCCGGCTCCATTTAGGCGTGCAAAAACGCCCTTAGAGTGCAATTCTGGCGTTTAACGCCAGACTGCTGCCTGTTTCTGGCATTAAACGCCAGCTTTTATACCTTTCCTGGCGTTTAATGCCAAGCTGTTGCTTGTTTCTGGCATTTAACACCAACTTGGTGCTTTGTTCTGACGTTAAATGCCAGTCTAGTGCCCATTTCTAGCGTTAAACGCCCAGAATGGTGCTAGACTGGGCATTTAACGCCCGTTCTGCTACTCTTACTGGCGTTTAAATGCCAGTAAGCTTATCCTCCAGGATGTGCTATTTTTAATGCTATTTTTGAATTTTCTTTGATTTTTGCAGTTGTTTTTGTGACTCCACATGATCATCAACCTAAAGAAAACATAAAATAACATAGATAAATAAAAATTGGGTTGCCTCCCAATAAGCGCTTCTTTAATGTCAATAGCTTGACAGTGGGCTCTCATGGAGCCTCACAGATATTCAGAGCATGGTTGGGGCCTCTCAACACCAAACTTAGAGTTTGGTTGTGGCCTCCCAACACCAAACTTAGTGTTTGAATGTGGGGGTTTTATTTGACTCTTTATTGGGAGAAGCTTTTCATACTTCTTCTCCATGTGTACAGAAGGAGAACCTTGAGTCTTGAATACAAGGTAGTCCTCATTCAATTGAAGGACCAACTCTCCTTTGTCAACATCAATCACAGCTTTTGCTGTGGCTAGGAAAGGTCTACCAAGGATGATGGATTCATCCTCATCTTTCCCGGTGTCTAGGATTATAAAATCAGCAGGGATGTAAAGGCCTTCAACCTTCACTAGCACATCCTCTACTAGTTTATAAGCCTGTTTCATTGATTTGTCTGCCATCTCTAGTGAGATTCTTGCAGATTGAACCTAAAAAATTCCCAGTTTCTCCATTACAGAGAGTGGCATGAGGTTTATGCCTGACCCCAGGTCACACAGAGCCTTCTTAAAGGTCATGGTGCCTATGGTGCAAGGTATTAAGAACCTGCCGGGATCCTCTTTCTTTTGAGGTAATGTCTGCCTAATCAAATTATTCAGTTCTTTGGTGAGTAAGGGGGGTTCATCCACCCAAGTCTCATTACCAAATAACTTTGCATTTAGCTTCATGATTGCTCCAAGGTACTTAGCAACTTGCTCTTCAGTAATATCTTCATCCTCTTCAGCGGAGGAATAGTCATCAGAGCTCATGAATGGTAGAGGTAGGTTCAATGGAATCTCTATGGTCTTTAGATGAGCCTTAGATTTCTTAGGTTCCTCAATTGGAAACTCCTTTTTGTCCAGAGGACGTCCCATGAGGTCTTCCTCACTGGGATTCACATCCTCCTCCTCCTCTCTAGGTTTGGCCACACCAAGTAAGGTTATGGCCTTGCACTCTCTTTTTGGATTCTCTTCTGTATTGTTTGGGAGAGTACTAGGAGGAGTTTCAGTGACTCTTTTACTCAGTTGGCCTACTTGTGCCTCCAAATTTCTAATGGAGGACCTTGTTTCATTCATAAAACTTAGAGTGGCCTTAGATAGATCAGAGACTATATTTGCTAAGCTAGAGGGGCTCTGCTCAGAATTCTCTGTTTGTTGCTAAGAGGATGATGGAAAAGGCTTGCTATTGCTAAACCTGTTTCTTCCACCATTATTATTGTTAAAGCCTTTTTGAGACTTTTGTTGATCATTCTATGAGAAATTTGGATTATTTCTCCATGACAGATTATAGGTGTTTCCATAGGCTTCACCCATGTAATTCACCTCTGCCATTGTAGGGTTCTCAGGATCATAAGCTTCTTCTTTAGAAGATGCTTCTTTAGTACTGTTGGATGAATTTTGCAATCCATTCAGACTCTGGGAAATCATATTGACTTGTTGAGTCAACATTTTGTTCTGAGCCAATATGGCATTCAGAGCATCAATTTCAAGAACTTCCTTCCTCTGAGGTGTCCCATTACTCACAGGATTCCTTTCAGATGTGTACATGAACTGGTTATTTGCAACCATTTCAATGAGTTCATGAGCTTCTGCAGGTGTTTTCTTCAGGTGAATAGATCCACCTGCAGAATAGTCCAATGACATCTTAGACAATTCAGACAGACCATCATAGAATATATCCAGGATGGTCCATTCTGAGAGTATGTTAGAAGGATACCTTTTAGTCAGTTGCTTGTATATTTCCCAAGCTTCATAGAGGAATTCACCTTCTTTCTGCCTGAAGGTTTGAACATCCACTCTAAGCTTGCTCAATTTTTGAGGAGGAAAGAATTTGGCTAAGAAAGCTGTGACCAGCTTATCCCAAGAGTTCAAGCTATCTATAGGTTGAGAGTCCAACCATATTCTAGCTCTGTCTCTTACAGCAAAAGGGAAAAGCATAAGCTTGTAGACCTCGGGATCAACTCCATTGGTCTTAACAGTATCACAGATCTGCAAGAATTCAGTTAAGAATTGAAAAGGATCTTCTAATGGAAGTCCATAAAACTTGCAATTCTGTTGCATCAGAGAAACTAATTAAGGCTTTAGCTCAAAATTGTTTGCTCCAATGGCAGGGATTGAGATGCTTCTTCCATGGAAGTTGGAATTTGGTGCAGTGAAGTCACCAAGAATCTTCCTTGCATTGTTGTTGGGTTCGGCCATTACTTCTTTTTTGAGATTCTCTGTAAGGTTTTCTCTGGATTGTTGTGCTTTAGCTTCTCTTAGCTTCTTCTTCAGAGTCTTTTCAAGTTCAGGATCTGCTTCAACAAGAATGTCCTTGTCCCTGCTCCTGTTCATATGAAAAAGAAGAGGACAGAAAAGGAAGAGGAATCCTCTATGTCACAGTATAGAGATTCCTTTATGTGAGTAGAAGAAGAAAAGAATAGAAGAATGATGTAGAGAGAAGAGATGAAGAATTCGAACACAGAGAGGGTGAGAGGGTTCGAATTATAAGAAGAAGAGAAGAGTGTTAGTGGTTAAATAAATAAATAGAAGAAGATGAGAGAGAGAGTTTTCAAAAATAATTAAAAAGAAAAGGAAAATATTTTTGTTTTTATTTTAAAATTTTGTTAGAATTCCAAAATTAAGAGAAGAAATAGAATAAAATTAAAATTTAAAACAATTAGTTAATTTAAAAGAATTTTGAAAAAGAAGTTAATAATTTTCAAAAATTAGAGAGAGAAAAGTAGTTAGGTGGTTTTGAAAAAGATAAGAATTTTAAAATCAAAGAAAAAGTTAAGTAGTTAATTGAAAAAGATTTGAAAATCAATTTTGGAAAGATAAGAAGTTAGAAAAGATTTTGAAATTGATTTTGAAAAAGATATGATTTGAAAAAGATATGTTTGAAAAGATATGATTGAAAAGATATGATTGAAATTTATTTTGAAAAAGATTTAATTTTTAAAATCAGAATTAATCACTTGACTCACAAGAAATCAAAAGATATGATTTTAAAATTTAAAGTTTGAATCTTTCTTAACAAGAAAGTAACAAACTTGAAATTTTTGAATCAAAACATTAATTATTAGTATTAATTTTGAAAAATATGAGGTGAAAATAGAAAAAAGATTTTGAAAAGTTTTGGAAAAGATTTTTGAAAATTTTCGAAAAACAAAGGAAAAAAAATGAAAAAGATTTGATTTTGAAAAAGGATTTTGAAAAGATATATTTTTGGAATTGAAATCTTGACTTGACTAACAAGAAACAACTTATTTTAAAAATATTTGACTAAGTCAACCCAAAGATTTCGAAATTTATGAGTGAAATAAGGAAAAGATATATTTTTTATTTTTTTGAATTTAATTAGGAAAGAGAAAAATACAAAAATGACTCAACACATAAAAATTTTGGATTAAAACAAATGATGCATGCAAGAACACTATGAATGTCAAGATGAACACCAAGAACACTTTGAAGATCATGATGAACATCAAGAACTTATTTTTGAAAAATTTTCAAGAAAAGAAAAACGTGCAAGACACCAAACTTTGAAATTTTTCATTTTAGACACTATGAATTCAAAAATACATATGAAAAACAACAAAAGACACAAAACAAGAAAATATGAAGATCAAACAAGGAGACTCATTAAGAACAACTTGAAGATCATGAAGAATGCAATGCATGAATTTTCAAATTTTTTTCTAGAAAAATTAAAACATGCAATTGACACCAAACTTAAAAATTGACATTAGACTCAAACAAGAAACCCAAAATATTTTTTTATTTTTTTAAAAAATTAATTTTGGAAAAACAAAAAAGAAGAAAAAATTTGAAAGATTTTTGAAAACTTTTTGAAAACAAAATAAAGGTTGAAATAAGAAGAAAATTACCTAATCTGAGCAATAAGATGAACCGTCAATTGTCCAAACTCGAACAATCCCCGGCAACGGTGCCAAAAACTTTGTGCACGAAATTGTAATCTCAATGGCGCTAACAACTTGGTACGCACAATTGTAATCTCAACTCTTTTTCACAACTTCGCACAACTAACCAGCAAGTGCACTCGGTCATCCAAGTAATAAACCTTACGTGAGTAAAGGTCAATCCCACGAGATTGTCGGCTTGAAGCAAGCTATGGTCATCTTGTAAATCTTAGTCAGGCGGATTCAAATGGTTATGTAGTTTTGATAATTAAAAGATAAATAAACATAAAATAAAGATAGAGATACTTATGTAATTCATTGGTGGAAATTTCAGATAAGTGTGTTGAGATGCGTTATTCCTTTTGAATCTCTGCTCTTCTGCTGTCTTCATTCAATCATTCATGCTCCTTTTCATGGCAAGCTGTGTGTTGGGGATCACCATTGTCAATGGCTACCTCTCGTCCTCTCAGTGAAAATGGTCCTCTACGGTTTCTGTACGGCTAATCAACTGTTGGATTTCTCATCTCGGATGAAAAATACCTGGCACAGCTACCGCATGACTAATCAGCTGTTGGTTCTCGATCGTGTCGAAATAAGATCCAATGATCCTTTTGCGTCTGTCACTACGCCTAAAAGTCGCGAGTTTGAAGCTCGTCATAGTCATCCCTTCCCAGATCCTACTCGGAATACCACAGACAAGGTTTAGACTTTCTAGATCTCAGGAATGCTGCTAAGTGTTTCTAGCCTATACCACAAAGATTCTAATCTTGGATTCAGATGCCCATTGTGAGAGGGGAGTCGATGTGAATCGTTGATTAGAAACCCAAGAGATAAACACTCTAGCTTTCGCAGGTAGAACGGGAGTGTTTGTCAGAAACGCGTTCATAAGTGAGAATAGTGATGAGTGTCACGGATCATCACATTCATCAGGTTGAAGTGCGAGTGAATATCTTAGAATAAGAATAAGCTTGAATTGAATAGAAGAACAATAGTACTTTGCATTAATAATCGAGGAACAGCATAGCTCCACACCTTAATCTATGGGGTGTAGAAACTCCACCATTGAAAATACATAAGTGATAATGGTGTTCATTGGCTTCAGCCCCAGAGAGGGAACCAGAATAACCAAGACGCCTAATACAATGAGAAAAAGTAATATTTATACTAAAACTAGTAACTAAGGTTTACAAAGATAAGTAAACGATGCAGAAATCCACTTCCGGGCCAACTTGGTGTGTGCTTGGGCTGAGCATTGAAGCTTTCATGTGTAGAGACTTTTCTTGTAGTTAAACGCCAGTTTTATGCCAGTTTGGGCGTTTAACTCCAGCTTCTATCCTGTTTCTGGCGTTTAATGCCATAATAGGGCAGGAAGTTGGTGTTTGAACGCCAGTTTTCGTCATCAAAACTCGAGCAAAATATGGACTATTATATATTGCTGGAAAGCCCAGGATGTCGACTTTTCAACGCAATTGAAAGCGCGCCATTTGGGTTTCTGTAGCTCCAAAAAATCCATTTCGAGTACAGGGAGGTCAGAATCCAACAGCATCAGCAGTCCTTTTTCAGCCTCTGAATCAGATTTTTGCTCAGGTCCCTCAATTTCAACCAGAAATACTTAAAATCACAGAAAAACACACAAACTCATAGTAAAGTCCAGAAATGTGAATTTTATTTAAAAACTAATAAAAATATACTAAAAAGTAGCTAGATCCTACTAAAAACTATCTAAAAACAATGCCAAAAAGCGTATAAATTATCCACTCATCAAACCCTAAGGGTGGAATTAATGCCATCACCTTGAGTTCAGGCGCTACATTGTAAACGAGGAGTCCAGAGGAGCCAAGCTCAAGTCAAGCCACTCCGGATGAAGATGTTGTTGAGGTAGAAGATGTGGAAGACGAGGATGAGGTACAAGAGGAGGTTGAAAAATAAGTTGCTCAACCAAGGGATAAAGTTTCTAAGGAAGACAATGTGTTGAAAGAAGCCATTCCTATTCCTTTTACACACCTTGCTAGGAGGACTAAAAAGCAAGTGGAGCTAGATCCCAAGATGGTGGAGATCTTCAAAAAGGTTGAGGTAACTATTTTTGATGCTATTCGCCAAGTTTCTAAATATCCTAAGTTTCTAAGGGATTTGTGCATGAATACGGAAAAGATCCATGATTTAGAAACTATTCCTTTGGGTAGCTCGATTTCTGCTCTTATGGGTGCTATACTGGAGAAATGTGGTGATCCCGGTCCTTGTATGGTTACTTGCACTATAGGAGGTGTACAGTTTGTTGACTACATGTGTGATTTAGGAGCATGTGTTATTATTATGCCATTGTCTGTATATGATTCTTTGAAGCTTCCATCGTTGAAAAGGTCGGCAGCCCATTTTGTTTCGGCAGATAAGAGCATAATCTCAGTGGTTGGCATTGCGGAAGACGTCTTGGTAAACATTAAGGGATTGACTTTCCCTATTGACTTCTACATTCTAGACATGCCCCCTAATGACTCATGAAGACCTTCATCTATCTTGCATGGGAGGCCATTTTTGAAGACTTCAGAGTTTAAATTGGATGCCTTCTCGGGTACCTATTCTTTTGAGATAGACAAAAGAGCGGTGAGCTTCAACCTTGATGAAGCTATGAAACACCCACCAGAAGACCACTCTATCTTCCAGTGTGATATTATTGATGAGACTGTGGCTGAAGTTCACCAAGAGGCAGTTGATGAGAAGAACATGGCTCAAGGTGCAAGTGTGGGAAAGCCCTCTGAGTATACTGAAGACACCTTGCCACCTCCAATGGTTCCGGATGATCAAGTGCCAAGCCATGAGCTGAAAATGAAGTTGAAGCCCCTTCCACCTCACCTCAAGTATGCTTATCTTGAAGACAATCGGAAGCTCCCAGTGATTATTGCGAAGGAACTTACTTCCTAACAAGAGGAGCGACTGCTTAGTGTACTGAGAAGAAACAAGAAAGCTATTGGGTGGAGTTTGGCAGACATAATAGGTATAAGCCCTCAAGTCTATGAGCACTACATTTTTCTAGAGGAGGGAGTAAGGCCTATCCGTCAACCTCAAAGGCATTTGAACCCCACAATTCTAGAAGTGAAGAAGGAAGTGACCCGACTACTTAAAGCCAACATTATCTATCTAATCTCAGATAGTGAGTGGGTTAGTCCAGTACGAGTGGTTCCGAAGAAGTCTGGCATCACAACAGTGAAGAATGAGAATGGGGAACTCATGGCTACAAGGGTACAGAATTCCTGGAGAGTGTGCATTGACTACAGGCGCCTGAACTTGGCCACTCGCAAGGATCACGACCCATTACCCTTCATCGATCAAATGCTTAATCGCCTGTCAGGTAAATCACACTACTATTTCTTAGATGGTTATACTGGTTATTTTCAGATCCATATTGCTCTAGAAGATTAGGAGAAAATGACTTTTACATGCCCCCTTTGGAACGTATGCTTATAAGAGAATGTCTTTTGGTTTATGTAATGCACTGGCTACGTTTCAAAGGTGCATGATGAGTATCTTCTCAATCTTCTTGAGCATTGTATGGAAGCTTTTATGGATGACTTTAGTGTGTATGGTGATTCCTTTAACCTTTGCTTGGATAATCTATCTAGAGTATTAGAAAGATGTGCTAGTTCAAACCTTGTGCTTAATTTTGAAAAGTGTCATTTTATAGTAAAGTAAGGTATTGTTCTAGGCCATGTCGTTTCTAATATTGGTATATTTGTTGATCCAGCAAAGGTCAATATTATTTCTGGTTTATCTTACCCTTCCTCTGTAAGGGAAGTCCGTTCTTTTCTTGGTCATGCAGGTTTCTACCGGCATTTTATCAAGGACTTCAGTAAGGTTGCACTACCTTTGTCCCATTTGCTGCAGAAAGGCGTGGAGTTTGACTTGAGTGAGGACTGCATGGAAGCATCTGACAAGCTGAAGATTGCCTTGACCCAAGCTCCTATTGTGAAAGGGCCTGATTGGAGTAGGCCGTTCGAGGTCATGTGTGATGCATCTAATTATACGGTAGGAGCGGCGCTGGCTCAACGCGAAGGTAAGAATCCATACATTATTGCTTATGCTTTTAAAACTCTAGATGGAGCCCAGTCTAATTATACTACCACTGAAAAAGAACTTTTAGCCATTGTTTTTGCTTTGGATAAATTTTGGGCTTATTTACTTGGAACCAAAGTGGTAGTATATTCAGATCATGCGGCTTTGAAATATTTGTTAGCTAAGAAAGAGTCTAAACCAAGGCTAATCTGTTGGATATTATTTTTGCAAGAGTTTGATTTAGAAATCAAAGATAGGAGTGGTTCCCAAAATTCGGTGGCGGACCACTTGAGTTGCCTAGAACATATTAAAAGTGACTCCACTCCTATTAATGATGCATTTCCACTTGATAGCTTGCAAGCAATATCTGAGGTGGTTCCTTGGTATGCACCCGTAGCTAATTATTTGGATAGTCGCACCATTCCTCCAAATTTTTCTAAGCATCAAAAGGACAAACTTAAGAGCGAGTCCAAGAATTACATATGGGATGACCCATATTTGTGGAGATGTAGTGTTGACCAAATAATTAGAAGGTGTGTTCCACAATAAGAAATACAGTCAATTTTAGAGGCCTGCCACTCTTCTGAGATTGGTGGACACTTTGGTCTTCAGAGAACTGCAAGAAAAATTTTGGACTACGGATTTTGGTGACCCACACATTTTAAGGATGCTAGTATTTTCTGTGACTCTTGCCACAAATGCCAAAGGTTTGGAAAAATATCCAAGAGGGATGAGATGCCCCAACAACTTATGTTGTTTTGTGAAATTTTTTATGTTTGTGGCATTGACTTATTTCCAAACTCGAATGGTTTCTTATACATTCTGTTAGTTGTTGATTTTGTTTCTAAATGGGTGGAAGCAATTCCTACCCGTACTGGATGATGCTAACGTTGTTGTTTCTTTTGTTATGAATAATATTATTTGCGCTTTGGATCACCATGAGCAATCGTGAGTGATCAATGTTCTCATTTTTGTAACAGAAGAATGTCAGGTTTGTTGAAGAAATATGTGATCATTCACAAGGTGGTGACGGCTTACCATCCCCAAACAAATGGCCAAGATGAGGTGTTTAATAGAGAGCTCAAGTGCATACTAGAGAAGATTGTTAAACCTCATCGGAGGGATTGGAGTACTAGACTTGCAGATGCGTTATGGGCTTACCAGACAGCTTACAAGACACCCATCGGCATGAGTCTGTTCCGCCTAGTCTACGGAAAGGCTTGTCACCTTCCGGTAGAAGTGGAACACAAAGCTTACTGGGTTGTGAAGGAATGCATCTCAGAATTGGGAGGAGCCGGAATTGAAAGAAAGCTGTAACTAGAGGAATTGGATTGCCTTAGACTAGAAGCGTATGAGAACTCGAGGCTCTACAAGAAAAAGGTGATAGCGGTACATGACAGGAACATCAAGAGAAGAGAGTTTAGAGTTGGGGATCAAGTCCTTTTCTACAACTCAAGGTTGAGGTTAATACCGGGCAAGTTAAGGTCAAGGTGGGATGGACCTTCCACGGTGGAGAAGGTGGAACCGTATGGAGTTGTCCAGCTAAGTCACCCCTCAAGCCCCCACCTTCTTCAAAGTTAATGGCCACCGTCTTAAGCTGTATCACGGTGCGAAGGTGAAAAACAACAAGGACCTGCAAAGGAAGAGGACTGAGCCTATGGACCGTCCAACTTAAAGACGTTAAAGAAAAGTGCTAGGTAGGAGGCAACCCACCATGGTATAATCTTCCATTTTTACAGTTCTATTATATTTTTTTTTGCTTATATTCATTTCATTAATCGTCTTTGTTAATTTTTCCATGAGCATGTTTTCCTTTTGTTTTAAAAAAAAAGTGGGGTCTCCACGCGTAAGCGTCACCGACGCGTACGCGTCATAGGGACGCTGGCCCTTCCTGGTACATTTTTCCCGAGAGTTGGGCTGGAGCTGTGCGGGTTGGGTGCCTAGTGCACAAACCACCCCACGTATACGCGTGACCCACACGTATGCGTCACCAGCAAAATTCGCCATTTCACGCGTGTACGTGAGCGATGCGTACCTGTCGTATGAAAAATTGGCGTACTCTGGTACATTAAACCCGAGAGTTGTGCCACCACTATGCTTGAATCGTGCGTCTGGCATGACGAGTAGTCACACGTACGCATGACCGATGCTTACGCGTCACTTGATTTTCTGTGTACCCACGCGTACGCATGGGCGACGCGCACGCGTCGTATGCACCAGATCACTTAATTCAGCACGCCTCCCTGCTACTCTCTTTTCTCCCCCTAATCCTAATTCTTCTTCATTCTTCTTTCTTTCTTTCTTTCTTTCTTTCTTTCTACTACTTCCTTCTTTCTCTTCACTCTCACCACCAATTGTGGACCACCACCGGAGACACCCAACTCTGACAACCACAATTTCCTTTCTTTTTCTTCTTCTCTTTCTAAACCTCTTATATCATTCTTACTCCCATTTATCTCTCTATTTTCATCTTCTATTCAAGGTTTCCTTTTCCCCTATCACCACCTCTTTAATTCTTCTATTTTTTCTTGAACTTGAATATTTTATTTATTCTTAATTGCATATTATGTTTCTTATTTCTACCTTCTTTTTCATTCTTTTCTTTTCTCTTCTTATATTATTATGTTGGTGTTGAAATTTTATTTGGGTGATTATTTTGCTATTTCTTAGCTTGTTGGTGTTATGAGATGTGCTCTAACAATTGGCATTCTATTTTGGGTCTCCTATACACTTGGATTGATTACCTTACTTCCTATTTTTAATTTGCACACCAAGTGTTTGTGAAAAAGCTCTTATGGATTCTTGATTTATTTTCTATCTTATTCTTGCACCTTAATGTTTCTTTTTCACAACCCTTGCATTCCATGTGTATTGAGTTTAGTACTCATTAATTCTTATCATACAAGTGCTCATTACTTTGTTACATGTGCTTATCATTGTTAATATAGATGCTTGAGCTATTCCTCTTATGCTTGTTACTTGCATGCTTTTATGCCTCTTGCATCTAGGATTAGTGATATGTCTCCATGATTTTAATTGATGTCTTGCTTGCATGTTGTGGCCACCATTGTATTCAAGACACTATCTTTTTCTTTGATGTTCATTATTACTTGCATTTTCTTACTTCCGATGTTTAGCTCCATAATCTTACTTTCCTTCTTTTTCAGGATGGCCATCAAGAGAGGAAAAGAGAAGGCTTCTAAAAAGACACCGGCGACGAAAGGATCTAAAAGAGCACCGGTTAGAGAGCAACCATCCACAACGGTCAATCAACCTACTAAGTGGGTAAAGAGGACCATCCAAGTTGATGAATCAGAAAAGGAATGTCCAGCATGAGACTCCACACGATTCACTAACTGCTATTGTGAGCGGATGTTCACTGTCTTAGCAGAGAGAAACTACCATAATAAGCACCTCCTCATTCTTCCAACACACTTCATTGACTTTGTGGTGTCCCGCATTTAACGAAGACAGTGGAGATTCTTGCATAGGCCACCGCGACAAGCTAATCTCTCTTAGGTAGTTAAATTCTACGCCAACTACCACTCGCCTACCCTTCAGTCAGTCTATGTGCGCCAAAAGCAAGTACCTGTCTCAGAAGGTGCCATTCAGAGAGTACTTGACCTTTTACCTAGACTGGAAGGGATGGATGCCTTTTAAGAGGCACAACTTGAGTGCCAGACATTCCAGTTTGACTGGAACAGCGTCTATAGAGTCATCGCCCAACTCGACAGTGATTGGAACTATGGGCAATACCGAACTCGACCTAAGAGCATCTCCGACCAAGATCTCACCTTGGAGGCTCGCATGTGATCACAGATCATGTCCCACTACATCTTTTCGAGCACTCATGAGTCCACTTTCACTGTTGACATGGCCGTTCTCGTTTGGTGCATTCTTACAGACTAACCTCTCAACTTGCCACGGCTCATCCGACAGGCTATGGGCCGAGTGCAGATTGCGGGCAACCTATCTTTTCTGACATTGGTTGCAGACTTGATATCTACCGCGGGATGTAAGACCCAGAACTTTTGAAAAGCCTTATTATGATCAAGTCTCAAATCATATAGTTATTTATAGCCTTAATTTCAGAAATTATTTTATTAAAGATAATTAAAGCAAGTTTTGATTTATTGAATTTGAGACGAGTTATGATTATTATCTAATTTTATAATTATTGGATTATTTTCTATATTTGAATTATAAAGTTGGCAGTTATGAAATAATAAGCAATTTATATGATTTGGATTAAATAATTAATATTTTAAATATTACTACTACTGTTTTGGAAAAATAGAGAAAATAATTATAGCATTTTATTGAAAATAGAATGTGAAATGGATGAGCAAATAGTATTTTCATACACTATTATTGTTGGATTAGAACTCATTTCTAATTACTATATTATCCCTATTTTTAATTGAAATTACCAAATTACCCTTAACCCTAATTTTTGAAAATGAAACCCTAAACCTGAAAACCCTACCCGGTAACCAGTTGCTTTCCCTGAGTCCAGCAGCAGCAACACTTCCGCTTTTCCAAACCAAAGCGTAGCCACACCTTCACCCCTGCTTCATTGACGTAACACAGCCTCAATCCCTGATTCAGCACCGCAAAACCTCCTTACAGCCCCTACCCTTTCTTCATCCCTTCAGCAAACCTACAACACGACAACTTCAGAGAAGAAACGAAAATCAGAAAGGAAGGGAAACTTGGCACCGCCGAATAGAGAAGGAAGACAGAGGGAAGAGTTGCTCGTGCCGTCACCTGCTGCTGTGACCTAGCCGCGCCGCCACCGCCCCGCAGAACAGTCGTCGTGCCTACCCACTCACCACTGCCATACGAGAAGCTCCATGGCCTCTGTTGTTGAGCTCGCAGATGGGAGAAACAGAGGTGATGCGAGGGAGAAAGGGAGCCATCGCACTGTGCCGCTGCCAGCTCCGCCGCCACTGCTTCCATGTCTTCCAACGGCGCCGCAATCGCCGCCGTGGATCGCGACCAAAGGAGAGAGCGAGACCGAGAGAGAGGGAGTGAGAAGCGGAGTCGGCGTCGTGCGGAGAGGGACCCCCCGCTGCCGTCGCGCACCGCCGTGTGCCATCACTGCTGTCTGAACAGTCACCGTCGCCCTGGGGTGTAGTCCGCCGCTGCCGCCAATGGAAGTCACTGCTGTGGGAAGGAGGTGAGAGAGGGAAGCAGGATGAATCCCCTCCACTTCTGGTGCCCTGGTCCGCCGCCACCACCGCTGGAATCCTTGGCAACCGCTCCTACCGTCGCTCCACTTGGGTTCGGGGTGAGCACGCTGCCGTTGCCTATGGAAGCCACTGCTGGGGCCGGATGCTATGGTGGTTGCTAATGAAGCCGCCGTTAATGGGGCTGCTATGTTCAGTGAATTCTGCGAGTTTTGACTTTTTGGTAAGGGTTTTAAATTTGTGGTTTCGGTCATTTTGAGTTTCGAGAAGGTTTTGATGCTGTGCGGTGGTGCACGAAATTGTGATCATCAATGGCGCCATCAACATGGTAAGCTCAATTGCAATCTCAACTCTTTATCACAACTTCGCACAACTAACCAGCAAGTGTACTGGGTCATCCAAGTAATAAACCTTACGCGAGTAAGGGTCGATCCCACGGAGATTGTTGGTCTGAAGCAAGCTATGGTCATCTTATAAATCTCAGTCAGGCGGATTCAAATGGTTATGGAGGATAGATAACTAAAAGATGAATAAAACATAAAATAAAGATAGAGATACTTATGCAGTTCATTGGTGAGAATTTCAGATAAGCGTATGGAGATGCTTTGTCCCTTCCGTCTCTATGCTTTCCTACTGTCTTCATCCAATCCTTCTTACTCCTTTCCATGGTAAGCTGTATATTGGGCATCACCGTTGTCAATGGCTACAGTCCCGTCCTCTCAGTGAAAATGTTCAACGCGCTCTATCACAGCACGGCTAATCATCTGTCGGTTCTCAATCAGGTTGGAATAGAATCCAGTGATTCTTTTGCGTCTGTTACTAACGCCCAGCCTTCAGGAGTTTGAAGCTCGTCACAGTCATTCAATCCTCGAATCCTACTCATAATACCACAGACAAGGTTTAGACCTTCCGGATTCTCTTGAATGCCACCATCAATTCTAGCTTATACCACGAAGATTCCGATTAAGGGATCCAAGAGATATCCACTCAATCTAAGGTAAAACAGAGGTGGTTGTCAGGCACACGTTCATAGGTAAGAAGGATGATGAGTGTCACAGATCATCACATTCATCAAGTTGAGGAACAAGTGATATCTTAGAACAAGAATAAGCCAAATAGAATAGAAGAACAATAGTAATTGCATTAATACTCGAGGTACAGCAGAGCTCCACACCTTAATCTATGGTGTGTAGAAACTCCACCGTTGAAAATACATAAGAACAAGGTCTAGGCATGGCCGAATGGCCAGCCTCTCATAATCTAAGAAATAGATGTCCAAAGATGATCCTAAGATCTAAAGTGATCAAAAGATTCCAGGATGTCTACTTTCCAACGCAATTGAGAGCGCGCCAATTGGGCTTCTGTAGCTCGAGAAAATCCACTTCGAGTGCAGGGAGGTCAGAATCCAACAGCATCTGTACTCCTTTTCAGCCTCTGAATCAGATTTTTGCTCAGGTCCCTCAATTTCAGCCAGAAAATACCTGAAATCACAGAAAAACACACAAACTCATAGTAAAGTCCAGAAAGTGAATTTTAAATAAAAACTAATAAAAATATAATAAAAACTAACTAAAACATACTAAAAACAATGCCAAAAAGCGTATAAATTATCCGCTCATCACAACACCAAACTTAAATTGTTGCTTGTCCCCAAGCAACTGAAAATCAAATAAGATAAAAAGAAGAGAATATACAATGAATTCCAAAAACATCTATGAAGATCAGTATTAATTAGATGAGCGGGACTTTTAGCTTTTTGCCTCTGAACAGTTTTGGCATCAGACTTTATCCTTTGAAATTCAGAATGATTGGCTTCTATAGGAACTCAGAATCCGGATAGTGTTATTGATTTTCCTAGTTAAGTATGATGATTCTTGAACACAGCTACTTTATGAGTCTTGGCCGTGGCCCAAAGCACTCTGTCTTCCAGTATTACCACCGGATACATACATGCCACAGACACATAACTGGGTGAACCTTTTCAGATTGTGACTCAGCTTTGCTAGAGTCCCCAACTAGAGGTGTCCAGGGTTCTTAAGCACACTCTTTTTGCCTTGGATCATGACTTTATTTTTACCCTTGCCTTTTGGTTTAAGGGGCTATTGGCTTTTTCTGCTTGCTTTCTCTTTCTTTTTTTTTTTTGAATTCACTGTTTTTTCTTGCTTCAAGAATCATTTTTATGATTTTTCAGATCCTCAGTAACATGTCTCCTTTTTCATCATTCTTTCAAGAGCCAACATTCATGAACAACAAATTCAAAAGACATATGCACTGTTCAAGCATACATTCAGAAGTCAAAGTATTGCCACCACATCAAAATAATTAATCTGTTATAAAATTCAAAATTCATGCAATTCTTCTCTTTTTCAATTAAGCACATTTTTTTATTTAAGAAAGGTGATGGATTCATAGGACATTCATAACTTTATGGCATAGACACTAATACACTAATGATCATAAGACACAAACATAGATAAACATAAGCATGAAAATTCAAAAAATAGAAAAATAAGGAACAAGGAGATTAAAGAACGGGTCCACCTTAGTGATGGCGGCTTGTTCTTCCTCTTGAAGATCTTATGGAGTGCTTGAGCTCCTCAATGTCTCTTCCTTGCCTTTGTTGCTCCTCTCTCAAGATTCTTTGATCTTCTCTAATTTCATGGAGGAGGATGGAATGTTCTTTGTGCTCCACCCTTAGTTGTCCATGTTGGAACTCAATTCTCCTAGGGAGGTGTTGATTTGATCCCAATAGTTTTGTGGAGGAAAGTGCATCCCTTGAGGCATCTCAGGGATTTCATGATGAGTGGGATCTCTTGTTTGCTCCATCCTTTTCTTGGTGATGGGCTTGTCCTCATCAATGAGGATGTCTCCCTCTATGTTAACTCCAACTGAATTACAGAGGTGACAAATGAGATGAGGGAAGGCTAACCTTGCCAAGGTAGAGGACTTGTCCGCCACCTTATAAAGTTCTTGGGATATAACCTCATGAACTTCTACTTCCTCTCCAATCATGATGCTATGAATCATGATAGCCTGCTCTATAGTAACTTCAGACCGGTTGCTAGTGGGAATGATTGAGCGTTGGATAAACTCCAACCATCCCCTAGCCACGGGCTTGAGGTCATGCCTTCTCAGTTGAACCGGCTTCCCTCTTGAATCTCTCTTCCATTAAGCGCCCTCTTCACAAATGTCTATGAGGACTTGGTCCAACCTTTGATCAAAGTTGACCCTTCTAGTGTAAGGGTGTTCATCTCTTTGCATCATGGGCAAGTTGAATGCCAACCTTACATTTTCCGGACTAAAATCTAAGCATTTCCCCCAAACCATTGTAAGCCAATTCTTTGGGTCCGGGTTCACACTTTGATCATGGTTCTTGGTGATCTATGCATTGGCATAGAACTCTTGAACCATTAAGATTCTGACTTGTTGAATGGGGTTGGTAAGAACTTCCCAACCTCTTCTTCGGATCTCATGTCGGATCTCCGGATATTCACTCTTTTTGAGTTTGAAAGGGACCTCGGGGATCACCTTCTTCATTGGCACAACTTCATAGAAGTGGTCTTGATGCACCCTTGAGATGAATCTCTCCATCTCCCATGACTCGGATGTGGAAACTTTTGCCTTCCCTTTCCTCTTTCTAGAGGTTTCTCCGGCCTTAGATGCCATAAATGGTTATGGAAAAATAAAAAGCAATGCTTTTACCACACTAAACTTAGAAGGTTTGCTCGTCCTCGAGCAAAAGAAGGAAAAAGAGAGTAGAAGAAGAAGAAATAGAGGAGAAGGAGGTGGCTTTGTTGTTCGGCCAAGGGGGAGAAGTAGTGTTTAGGTTGTGTGAAAATGAAGGAGTGAAGAAGGGTTTATATAGGGGTGGAGAGAGGGGTAGGGTTCGGTCATGTATGGGTAGGTTTGGGAGGGAAAGTGGTTTGAATTTGAATGGTGAGGTAGGTGGGGTTTTATAAAGGATGGATGTGAGTGGTGAAGAGAATAGTGGGATTTGATAGGTGAGGGGTTTTTTTTGAGGAAAAGGTATTGAGGTGATTGGTGAATGGGTGAAGAAGAGAGAGAGTGGTGGGATAGGTGGGGATCCTGTGGGGTCCACAGATCCTGAGGTGTCAAGGAAAATTCATCCCTGCACCAAGTGGCGAGCAAAAATGCTCCTTCTACCAATTCTGGCGTTAAACGCCGGGCTGGTGCCCATTTCTGGCATTTAACACTAGCTTCTTGCCCCTTCCTAGCATTTAACGCCAGTCTGGTGCCCCTTTCTGGCGTTAAACGCCCAGAATAGTGCCAGACTGGGCGTTAAACGCCCATTTTGCTATCTTCACTGGCGTTTAAACGCCAGCAAATTTTCCTCCGGGGTGTGCTATTTTTCTTTCTGTTTTTCATTCTGTTTTTGCTTTTTCAATTGATTTTATGACTTCCCATGATCATCAACCTATAGAAAACATAAAATAACAAAAGGAAAATAGATAAATATAACATTGGGTTTCCTCCCAACAAGCGCTTCTTTAATGTCATTAGCTTGACAGTGGGCCCTCATGGAGCCTCACAGATACTCAGAGCAATGTTGGAACCTCCCAATACCAAACTTAGAGTTTGAATGTGGGGGTTCAACACCAAACTTAGAATTTGGTTGTGGCCTCCCAACACCAAACTTAGAGTTTGACTGTGGGGGCTCTGTTTGACTCTGTTTTGAGAGAAGCTCTTCACGCTTCCTCTCTATGGTTACAGAGGGATATCCTTGAGCCTTAAACACAAGGGATTCTTCATTCACTTGAATGATCAATTCTCCTCTGTCAACATCAATCACAGCCTTTGCTGTGGCTAGGAAGGGTCTGCCAAGGATGATGGATTCATCCATGCACTTCCCAGTCTCTAGGACTATGAAATCAGCAGGGATGTAATGGTCTTCAATCTTTACCAGAACATCCTCTACAAGTCCATAAGCTTGTTTTCTTGAATTGTCTGCAATCTCTAGTGAGATTCTTGCAGCTTGTACCTCAAAGATCCCCAACTTCTCCATTACAGAGAGAGGCATGAGGTTTATGCTTGATCCTAGGTCACATAGAGCCTTCTTGAAGGTCATAGTGCCTACTGTACAAGGCATTAAGAACTTCCCAGGGTCCTATCTCTTTTGAGGTAATCTCTGCCTAGTCAAGTCATCCAGTTCTTTAGTGAGCAAAGGGGGTTCATCTTCCCAAGTCTCATTACCAAATAACTTGTCATTTAGCTTCATGATTGCTCTAAGGTAGTTAGCAACTTACTCTTCAGTGACATCTTCGTCCTCTTCAGAGGAAGAATAATCATCAGAGCTCATGAATGGCAGAAGTAAATCCAATGGAATCTCTATGGTCTCAGTGTGAGCCTCAGATTCCCATGGTTCCTCATTAGGGAACTCATTGGAGGCCAATGGACGTCCATTGAGGTCTTCCTCAGTGGCGCTCACTGCCTCTTTCTCATCTCCAAATTCGGCCATATTGATGGCCTTTACATTCTCGTTTCTGATTTTCTTCTGTATTGCTTGGAAGAGTACTAGGAGGGAGTTCAGTAACTTTCTTACTCAGCTGACCCACTTGTGCCTCCAAGTTTCTAATGGAGGACCTTGTTTCAGTCATGAAACTTTGAGTGGTTTTTATTAGATCAGAGACCATGGTTGCTAAGTCAGAGTGGCTCTGCTTAGAATTCTCTATCTGTTGCTGAGAAGATGATGGAAAAGACTTACCATTGCTAAACCTGTTTCTTCCACCATTATTATTGTTGAAACCTTGTTGAGGTCTCTGTTGATCCTTCCATGAGAGATTTGGATGATTTCTCCATGAAGGATTATAGGTGTTTCCATAGGGTTCTCCCATGTAATTCACCTCTTCCATTGATGGGTTCTCAGGATCATAAGCTTCTTCTTCAGATGAAGCGTCCTTGGTACTGCCTGTTGCAGCTTGCATTCCAGACAGACTTTGAGAAATCATATTGACTTGCTGAGTCAATATTTTGTTCTGATCCAATATGACATTCAGAGTATCAATCTCAAGAACTCCTTTCTTCTAATTCGTCCCATTGTTCACAGGATTCCTTTCAGAAGTGTACATGAATTGGTTATTTGCAACAATTTCAATGAGTTCTTGAGCTTCTGTAGGCGTCTTCTTTAGATGAAGAGATCCTCCAACAGAGCTGTCCAATGACATCTTGGACAGTTTAGACAGACCATTATAGAAGATGCCTATGATGCTCCATTCAGAAAGCATGTCAGAAGGACACTTTCTGATCAATTGTTTGTATCTTTCCCAAGCTTCAAAGAGGGATTCACCTTCCTTCTGTCTGAAGGTTTGGACTTCCACTCTAAGCTTATTCAATTTTTGAGGTGGAAAGAACTTTGCCAAGAAGGCAATAACTAGCTTTTCCCAAGAGTTTAGGCTTTCTTTAGGTTGTGAGTCCAACTATATCATAGCTCTGTCTCTTATAGCAAAAGAGAATAGCATAAGTCTGTAGACTTCAGGGTCAACCCCATTGGTCTTGACAGTGTCACAGATTTGCAAGAATTCAGCTAAAAACTGATGAGGATCTTCCAATGGAAGTCCATAGAACTTGCAATTCTGTTGCATTAGAGAAACTAATTGAGGCTTAAGCTCAAAGTTGTTTGCTCCAATGGCAGGGATAGAGATGGTTCTCCCATAGAAGTCGAGAGTAGGTGCCGTAAAGTCACCTAGCACCTTCCTTGCATTGTTGGCATTGTTGTTATTTTCGGCTGCCATATCTTCTTCTTGTTTGAAGATTTCTGGTAGGTCCTCTACAGAGAGTAGTGCTTTAGCTTTTCTTAGCTTTCGCTTCAAGGTCCTTTCTGGTTCAGGGTCAGCCTCAACAAGAATGCTTTTGTCTTTGCTCCTGCTCATATGAAAGAGAAGAGAACAAGAAAATATGGAATCCTCTATGTCACAGTATAGAGATTACTTGAGGTGTCAGAGGAAAAGAAAAATAGAAGGAAGAGGTAGAAGAATTCGAACTTAGAAAGATAGAGTTTGAATTGTGCATTGAGGAGGAGTGTTAGTCCATAAATAAAAGGATGTGAGAAGAGGGGAAGAAATTTTTGAAAATTAAAGTGAATTAATTAAAAGAAATTTTGAAAAAATGGTAATTGATTTTTTAAAACTAAGATTGAGAAAGAAATATAGTGATTTTGAAAAAGATTTTGAAATTGGAAATCAAAAAGATATGATTGAAAACTATTTTGAAAAAGATGTGATTAAAAAGATATGATTGAAAAGTTATAGTTGAAAAACAATTTAAAAAGATTTGATTTTTAAAATTAATGACTTGGCTAACAAGAAAAGATATGATTCAAATATTAAACCTTTCTCAATAGAAAAGGCAACATACTTGAAATGTTTGAATCAAATCATTAATTGTTAGCAAGTATTTTTGAAAATGAAGAGAAATTAATTTTGAAAAGATATGATTGAAAAGATATGATTTGAAAAAGATTTGATTTTGAAAAATTTTGAAAACTTGAAAAAAAATTGCATTAAAAACAAAATCTTCCCTCTTGTGCCATCCTGGCGTTAAACGCCCAGAATGGTATACATTCTAGCGTTTAACACCCAAAATACTACCCTTTTGGGCGTTAAACGCCCAGCCAGGTACCCTGGTTGGCGTTTAAACGCCAGTTTTCCTTCCTTACTGGGCGTTTTGAACGCCCAGCTTTTTCTGTGTAATTTCTCTGCTGTATGTTCTGAATCTTCAATTCTCTGTATTATTGACTTGAAAAGACACAAATTAAAAAATTTTTGGATTTTTAGTAATGAGGAATAACCAAAATGAAACTAAGATCAAATAAACAATGCATGCAAGACACCAAACTTATAAGTTTGTATACTACTGGCACTAACAAGTTGAGAATGCATATGAGAAACAACAAAACTCTCAAGACAAGAGAATTTAAAGATCAGAGCAAGTAAATCATCAAGAACAACTTGAAGATCAGTGAAGACACATGATTGAATTCAAAGAATGCATGCAATTGGCACCAATCTTAAAATGAGACACTAGACTCAACAAGAAACATAAAATATTTTTGGTTTTTTATGATTTTGTAATTTTTTTGGATTTTTCGAAATTTATGTGGAAAAGAAAATAAAGAGATTCAAAATTTTTAATAAGAATTCCAGGAATCATGCAATGTTAGTCTAAAGCTTCAGTCTAAAAAGATTAGACATGGCTAGCCAAGTTTCAGCAGGACATTACATTCAAGAGCTAAATTGATGAAAATCAATCAGCTTTGGTAATGATAAGAACATCACCTTGAAACTCTAGAATTCATTCTTAAAAATTCTGAAGAAAAATACCTAATCTAAGCAACAAGATGAACCGTCAGTTGTCCAAACTTAAACAATCTCCGGCAACGGCGCCAAAAACTTGGTGTTGTTGCCGGATCAAAACTTGGCACTGTTATTGCAGGGAACAAATGCAAAATTGTAGTTAGGACATTTAATTCCCTGGCAACGGCGCCAAAAACATGGTGCACAAAATTGTGATCATCAATGGTGCCATCAACATGGTACGCTCAATTGCAATCTCAACTCTTTATCACAACTTCGCACAACTAACCAGCAAGTGCACTGGGTCGTCCAAGTAATAAATCTTACCGAGTAAAGGTCGATCCCATGGAGATTGTTGGTATGAAGCAAGCTATGGTCATCTTGTAAATCTCAGTCAGGCGGATTCAAATGGTTATGGAGGATAGATAACTAAAAGATGAATAAAACATAAAATAAAGATAGAGATACTTATGCAGTTCATTGGTGAGAATTTCAGATAAGCGTATGGAGATGCTTTGTCCCTTCCGTCTCTCTGCTTTCCTACTGTCTTCATCCAATCCTTCTTACTCCTTTCCTTGGCAAGCTGTATGTTGGGCATCACCGTTGTCAATGGCTACAGTCCCGTACTCTCAGTGAAAATGTTCAACGCGCTCTGTCACAGCACGGCTAATCATCTGTCGGTTCTCAATCAGGTTGGAATAGAATTCAGTGATTCTTTTGCGTCTGTCACTAACGCCATCCTTCAGGAGTTTGAAGCTCGTCACAGTCATTCAATCCTCGAATCCTACTCAGAATACCACAGACAAGGTTTAGACCTTCCGGATTCTCTTGAATGCCGCCATCAATTCTAGCTTATACCACAAAGATTCCGATTAAGGGATCCAAGAGATATCCACTCAATCTAAGGTAGAACAGAGGTGGTTGTTAGGCACACGTTCATAGGTGAGAATGATGATGAGTGTCACGGATCATCATATTCATCAAGTTGAGGAACAAGTGATATCTTAGAACAAGAATAAGCCGAATTGAATAGAAGAACAATAGTAATTGCATTAATACTCGAGATACAACAGAGCTCCACACCTTAATCTATGGTGTGCAGAAACTCCACCGTTGAAAATATATAAGAACAAGGTCTAGGCATGGCCGAATGGCCAGCCTCCCATAATCTAAGAACTAGACG